>NW_027009854.1:0-38724 GCF_036934945.1 Oncorhynchus masou masou
CTCCGCTCTCTCCACTGGCTTCCAGTTGAAGCTCGCATCCGCTACAAGACCATGGTGCTTGCCTACGGAGCTGTGAGGGAACGGCACCGCAGTACCTCCAGGCTCTGATCAGGCCCTACACCCAAACAAGGGCACTCGTTCATCCACCTACTGCGGTACAACATCTATACAACGCTGGTGGACCACTAGGGGTAATACAACATCTATACAACACTGGTGGATCACTAGGGGTAATACAACATCTATACAACGCTGGTGGACCACTAGGGGTAATACAACACTGGTGGACCACTAGGGGTAATACAACATCTATACAACACTGGGGAACCACTAGGGGTAATACAACATCTATACAACGCTGGTGGACCACTAGGGGTAATACAACACTGGTGGACCACTAGGGTACACAACACTGGGGGACCACTAGGGGTAATACAACACTGGTGGACCACTAGGGGTAATACAACATGTATACAACACTGGTGGACCACTTAGGGGTAATACAACACTGGTGGACCACTAGGGGTAATACAACATCTATACAACACTGGTGGACCACTAGGGGTAATACAACACTGGTGGACCACTAGGGGTAATACAACACTGGTGGACCACTAGGGGTAATACAACATCTATACAACACTGGTGGACCACTAGGGGTAATACAACACTGGTGGACCACTAGGGGTAATACAACATCTATACAACACTGGTGGACCACTAGTAATACAACATCTATACAACACTGGTGGACCACTAGGGGTAATACAACACTGGTGGACCACTAGGGGTAATACAACACTGGGGGACCACTAGGGGTAATACAACACTGGTGGACCACTAGGGGTAATACAACATCTATACAACACTGGTGGACCACTAGGGGTAATACAACACTGGTGGACCACTAGGGGTAATACAACATCTATACAACACTGGTGGACCACTAGGGGTAATACAACACTGGTGGACCACTAGGGGTAATACAACATCTATACAACACTGGTGGACCACTAGGGGTAATACAACATCTATACAACACTGGTGGACCACTAGGGGTAATACAACACTGGTGGACCACTAGGGGTAATACAACACTGGGGGACCACTAGGGGTAATACAACACTGGTGGACCACTAGGGGTAATACAACACTGGTGGACCACTAGGGTAATATAACATCTATACAACACTGGTGGACCACTAGGGGTAATACAACACTGGTGGACCACTAGGGGTAATACAACACTGGTGGACCACTAGGGGTAATACAACACTGGGGGACCACTAGGGGTAATACAACATCTATACAACACTGGTGGACCACTAGGGGTAATACAACACTGGTGGACCACTAGGGGTAATACAACACTGGTGGACCACTAGGGGTAATATAACATCTATACAACACTGGTGGACCACTAGGGGTAATACAACATCTATACAACACTGGTGGACCACTAGGGGTAATACAACACTGGTGGACCACTAGGGGTAATACACACTGGTGGACCACTAGGGGTAATACAATATCTATACAACACTGGGGGACCACTAGGGGTACTACAACATCTATACCACACTGGTGGACCACTAGGGGTAATACAACACTGGTGGACCACTAGGGGTAATACAACATCTATACAACACTGGTGGACCACTAGCGGTAATACAACACTGGGGGACCACTAGGGGTAATACAACATCTATACAACACTGGTGGACCACTAGGGGTAATACAACATCTATACAACACTGGTGGACCACTAGGGGTAATAAAACATCTATACAACACTGGTGGACCACTAGCGGTAATACAACATCTACACAACACTAGGGAACCACTAGGGGTAATACAACATCTATACAACACTGGTGGACCACTAGGGGTAATACAACATCTATACAACACTGGTGGACCACTAGGGGTAATACAACACTGGTGGACCACTAGGGGTAATACAACACTGGGGGACCACTAGGGGTAATACAACACTGGGGGACCACTAGGGGTAATACAACACTGGTGGACCATTAGGGGTAATACAACATCTATACAACACTGGTGGACCACTAGGGGTACTACAACATCTATACAACACTGGTGGACCACTAGGGGTAATACAACATCTATACAACACTGGTGAACCACTAGGGGTAATATAACACTGGTGGACCACTAGGGGTAATACAACACTGGGGACCACTAGGGGTAATACAACACTGGGGGACCACTAGGGGTAATACAACATCTATACAACACTGGTGGACCACTAGGGGTAATACAACATCTATACAACACTGGTGGACCACTAGGGGTAATACAACATCTATACAACACTGGTGGACCACTAGGGGTAATACAACATCTATACAACGCTGGTGGACCACTAGGGGTAATACAACACTGGTGGACCACTAGGGGTACTACAACACTGGTGGACCACTAGGGGTATTACAACGCTGGTGGACCACTAGGGGTAATACAACACTGGTGGACCACTAGGGGTAATACAACATGTATACAACACTGGGGGACCACTAGGGGTAATACAACATGTATACAACACTGGGGGACCACTAGGGGTAATACAACACTGGTGGACCACTAGGGGTAATACAACATCTATACAACACTGGTGGACCACTAGGGGTAATACAACATCTATACAACACTGGGGAACCACTAGGGGTAATACAACACTGGTGGACCACTAGGGGTACTACAACATCTATACAACACTGGGGGACCACTAGGGGTAATACAACACTGGTGGACCACTAGGGGTAATACAACATCTATACAACACTGGTGGACCACTAGGGGTAATACAACATCTATACAAACACTGGTGGACCACTAGGGGTAATACAACATCTATACAACACTGGTGGACCACTAGGGGTAATACAACATATATACAACACTGGGGGACTACTAGGGGTACTACAACATCTATTCAACACTGGTGGACCACTAGGGGTAATACAACACTGGTGAACCACTAGGGGTAATACAACACTGGGGAACCACTAGGGGTAATACAACATCTATACAACACTGGTGGACCACTAGGGGTAATACAACACTGGTGGACCACTAGGGGTAATACAACATCTATACAACACTGGTGGACCACTAGGGGTAATACAACATCTATACAACACTGGGGAACCACTAGGGGTAATACAACACTGGTGGACCACTAGGGGTACTACAACATCTATACAACACTGGTGGACCACTAGGGGTACCACAACATCTATACAACACTGGGGAACCACTAGGGGTAATACAACATCTATACAACACTGGTGGACCACTAGGGGTAATACAACATCTATACAACACTGGGGAACCACTAGGGGTAATACAACATCTATACAACACTGGTGGACCACTAGGGGTAATACAACATCTATACAACACTGGTGGACCACTAGGGGTAATACAACACTGGTGGACCACTAGTAATACAACATCTATACAACACTGGTGGACCACTAGGGGTAATAAACATCTATACAACACTGGGGAACCACTAGGGGTAATACAACACTGGTGGACCACTAGGGGTACTACAACATCTATACAACACTGGTGGACCACTAGGGGTACTACAACATCTATACAACACTGGGGAACCACTAGGGGTAATACAACATCTATACAACACTGGTGGACCACTAGGGGTAATACAACATCTATACAACACTGGTGGACCACTAGGGGTACTACAACATCTATACAACACTGGTGGACCACTAGGGGTAATACAACATCTATACAATGTTAGAGCCCTGAGTACCAGGCCATTAGGACCTGATGGTGGGACATTAGAGCCCTGAGTACCAGGCCATTAGGACCTGATGGTGGGACATTAGAGCCCTGAGTACCAGGCTGTTAGGACCTGATGGAGGGACAATAGAGCCCTGGGTATGAGACCATTAGGACCTGATGGAGGGACAATAGAGCCCTGAGTACCAGGCCGTTAGTACCTGATGGAGGAGCAATAGAGCAATGAGTACCAGGCCGTTAGTACCTGATGGAGGAGCAATAGAGCCCTGAGTACCAGGCCGTTAGTACCTGATGGAGGAGCAATAGAGCCCTGAGTACCAGGCCATTAGTACCTGATGGAGGAGCAATAGAGCCCTGCATACCAGGCAGTTAGGACTTGACAGAGGGATAATAGAGCCCTGAGTACCAGGCCATTTGGAACTGATGGTGGGACATTAGAGCCCTGAGTACCAGGCTGTTAGGACCTGATAGAGGGACAATAGAGCCCTGAGTACCAGGCCATTAGGACCTGATGGAGGAGCAATAGAGCCCTGAGTACCAGGCCATTAGGACCTGATGGAGGGACAATAGAGCCCTGAGTACCAGGCCATTTGGAACTGATGGAGGAACAATAGAGCCCTGAGTACCAGGCCATTAGGACCTGATGGAGGGACAATAGAGCCCTGAGTAACAGGCCATTAGGACCTGATGGAGGGGCAATAGAGCCCTGAGTACCAGGCCATTAGGATCTGATGGAGGGACAATAGAGCCCTGAGTACCAGGCCATTAGGACCTGATGGAGGGACGATAGAGCCCTGAGTACCAGGCCATTAGTACCTGATGGAGGGACGATAGAGCCCTGAGTACCAGGCCATTAGGACCTGATGGAGGGACGATAGAGCCCTGAGTACCAGGCCGTTAGGACCTGATGGAGGAGCAATGGAGCCCTGAGTACCAGGCCATTAGGACCTGATGGAGGAGCAATAGAGCCCTGAGTACCAGGCCGTTAGTACCTGAGGGTCGTTAGTGAGTTGGGTCGGCTACTACTAAGGCATGTACAAAGTGCATAAGAAGATATTACCGTGACTCAACAGTCATGTAGAATATTACTGCAGTCCTGAATCATGACTGCCGGTGTGGCGTTGTCTGAACATACCTGGCATCTTCAGGAGTCTCTGAGTAGATGTGGTAGGTTCTCTCTTCAGTCACAATGTTCAGAGAATTCTCCTTGGCATGGTTATCTACTATGTCCCTGTAGACAGCAGGATAGGACACCACAGGTTAGAGACGGAGTAGGAATTGGAGAATTTTGGTTAGCTGCAGTAGGCCAACATTGCATTCATCGTAAATCACACCAGGGGCTCTGTCCAAAATGGAACACTAGTGCACTATTTTTGACAAGGGCCTATAGCATCAAAAGTAGTGCACTACATAGGGAATAGGGTGTAGGAGAACTATGGGCCCTGATTAAAAGTAGTGCACTACACAGGGGAATAGGGTGCCATTTGGGACACCGGCCAGGCTCTTACTTGGCGGAGCGGATGTCGATGGTCCCCTCAGTTTCTCCTCGCTGTCGCTCTCAAAGTACATGAGTTTATCGTCTCTCAGTACGAACCAGCGCAGCTTCCAGTTCCGTCTGGACAGAGTGGACATGCCACCTCCCTTCTTATACAGCCAGCCACTCTTCAGACTGTCCTGCTTAGCCCTGAACCACATGAAGGTTTCGTCCTTCAACACACACCACCTCCGTCGCCACGGGATCATCAGTCCACCTGGGAGAGAGAGATTGTCACATTATCTTTCTTCCTCCACCAGCTTGGTTATATGTTCACTTTGGCAACACAAGTTTGGAAGTTAACTTTCCATGCCAATAAAGTGCATTGAATTGAACTGAATTGAGCGAGGGGGGAGAGGAATAGAGAAAGAGGGAAGAGAAAGGAGAGAGAGGAATAGAGAGAGAGGAGAGAGAGGAATAGAGAGAGAGGGGGAGAGAGAGAGAGAGAGAGAGAGAGAGAGAGAGAGAGAGAGAGAGAGAATGGAGAGAGGAGAGAGGAATAGAGAAATAGGGAGAGAGACGAAAGAGGAGAGAGAGAGGGGGAGGAGAGAGAGAAGGGAGAGAGAGGAATAGGGATATAAGGAGAGAGGGGAGAGAGAGAGAAATAGAGAAATAGGGAGAGAGAGGAGAGAGGAGAGGAGAGGAAGAGAGGGGGAGAGAGAGAAGGGAGTTAGAAGGGAGATAAAGAGGAGAGAGAGGGGAGAGAAAGAGGGGAGAGGGGGAGAGAGAGAGGAATAGAGAAATAGGGAAGAGAGAGCGGGGGAGAGAGAGAGGGATAGAGAAATAGGGGAGAGAGAGGAGATAGAGAGGGGAGAGAGGAATAGAGAAAGAGGGGGAGAGAGAGAGGGAGAGAGGAATAGAGAAAGAGGGGGACAGAGAGAGGGGAGAGAGAGAATAGAGAGAGAGGGGAGTGAGAGAGGGGGAGAGAAATAGAGAAAGAGAGCAGACTACTGGAGCTCTACAACATAACAGAAGCCTGCTAGACTACTGGATCTCTACAACATAACAGAAGCCTGCTAGACTACTGGAGCTCTACAACATAACAGAAGCCTGCTAGACTACTGGATCTCTACAACATAACAGAAACCTGCTGCACTAGTCCACTACAACATAACAGAAGCCTGCTAGACTACTGGAGCTCTACAACATAACAGAAGCCTGCTAGACTACTGGAGCTCTACAACATAACAGAAGCCTGCTAGACTACTGGAGCTCTACAACATAACATAAGCCTGCTAGACTACTGGATCTCTACAACATAACAGAAGCCTGCTAGACTACTGGAGCTCTACAACATAACAGAAGCCTGCTAGACTACTGGAGCTCTACACCATAACAGAAGCCTGCTAGACTACTGGATCTCTACAACATAACAGAAGCCTGCTAGACTACTGGAGCTCTACAACATAACAGAAGCCTGCTAGACTACTGGATCTCTACAACATAACAGAAGCCTGCTAGACTACTGGATCTCTACAACATAACAGAAGCCTGCTAGACTACTGGAGCTCTACAACATAACAGAAGCCTGCTAGACTACTGGAGCTCTACAACATAACAGAAGCCTGCTAGACTACTGGAGCTCTACAACATAACAGAAGCCTGCTAGACTACTGGAGCTCTACAACATAACAGAAACCTGCTGCACTAGTCCACTACAACATAACAGAAGCCTGCTAGACTACTGGAGCTCTACAACATAACAGAAGCCTGCGAGACTACTGGAGCTCTACAACATAACAGAAGCCTGCTAGACTACTGGAGCTCTACAACATAACAGAAGCCTGCTAGACTACTGGATCTCTACAACATAACAGAAGCTTGCTAGACTACTGGAGCTCTACAACATAACAGAAGCCTGCTAGACTACTGGAGCTCTACAACATAACAGAAGCCTGCTAGACTACTGGAGCTCTACAACATAACAGAAGCCTGCTAGACTACTGGATCTCTACAACATAACAGAAGCCTGCTAGACTACTGGAGCTCTACAACATAACAGAAGCCTGCTAGACTACTGGATCTCTACAACATAACAGAAGCCTGCTAGACTACTGGAGCTCTACAACATAACAGAAGCCTGCGAGACTACTGGAGCTCTACAACATAACAGAAGCCTGCTAGACTACTGGAGCTCTACAACATAACAGAAGCCTGCTAGACTACTGGAGCTCTACAACATAACAGAAGCCTGCTAGACTACTGGAGCTCTACAACATAACAGAAGCCTGCTAGACTACTGGAGCTCTACAACATAACAGAAGCCTGCTAGACTACTGGAGCTCTACAACATAACAGAAGCCTGCTAGACTACTGGAGCTCTACAACATAACAGAAGCCTGCTAGACTACTGGAGCTCTACAACATAACACAACATAACAGAAGCCTGCTAGACTACTGGAGCTCTACAACATAACAGAAGCCTGCTAGACTACTGGAGCTCTACAACATAACTGAAGCCTGCTAGACTACTGGAGCTCTACAACATAACAGAAGCCTGCTAGACTACTGGAGCTCTACAACATAACAGAAGCCTGCTAGACTACTGGAGCTCTACAACATAAAGCAGAAACCTGCTAGACTACTGGAGCTCTACAACATAACAGAAGCCTGCTAGACTACTGGAGCTCTACAACATAACAGAAGCCTGCTAGACTACTGGAGCTCTACAACATAACAGAAGCCTGCTAGACTACTGGAGCTCTACAACATAACAGAAGCCTGCTAGACTACTGTAGCTCTACAACATAACAGAAGCCTGCTAGACTACTGAGCTCTACAACATAACAGAAACCTGCTGCACTAGTCCACTACAACATAACAGAAGCCTGCTAGACTACTGGAGCTCTACAACATAACAGAAGCCTGCTAGACTACTGGAGCTCTACAACATAACAGAAGCCTGCTAGACTACTGGAGCTCTACAACATAACAGAAGCCTGCTAGACTACTGAGCTCTACAACATAACAGAAGCCTGCTAGACTACTGGAGCTCTACAACATAACAGAAGCCTGCTCTAGACTACTGGAGCTCTACAACATAACAGAAGCCTGATAGACTACTGGATCTCTACAACATAACAGAAGCCTGCTAGACTACTGGAGCTCTACAACATAACAGAAGCCTGCTAGACTACTGGATCTCTACAACATAACAGAAGCCTGCTAGACTACTGAGCTCTACAACATAACAGAAGCCTGCTAGACTACTGGAGCTCTACAACATAACAGAAACCTGCTGCACTAGTCCACTACAACATAACAGAAGCCTGCTAGACTACTGGAGCTCTACAACATAACAGAAGCCTGCTAGACTACTGGAGCTCTACAACATAACAGAAGCCTGCTAGACTACTGGAGCTCTACAACATAACAGAAGCCTGCTAGACTACTGGAGCTCTACAACATAACAGAAGCCTGCTAGACTACTGGAGCTCTACAACATAACAGAAGCCTGCTAGACTACTGGAGCTCTACAACATAACAGAAGCCTGCTAGACTACTGGAGCTCTACACAACATAACAGAAACCTTCTGCACTAGTCCACTACAACATAACAGAAGCCTGCTAGACTACTGGAGCTCTACAACATAACAGAAGCCTGCTAGACTACTGGAGCTCTACAACATAACAGAAGCCTGCTAGACTACTGGAGCTCTACAACATAACAGAAGCCTGCTAGACTACTGGATCTACAACATAACAGAAGCCTGCTAGACTACTGGAGCTCTACAACATAACAGAAGCCTGCTAGACTACTGGAGATCTACAACATAACAGAAGCCTGCTAGACTACTGGATCTACAACATAACAGAAGCCTGCTAGACTACTGGAGCTCTACAACATAACAGAAGCCTGCTAGACTACTGGATCTCTACAACATAACAGAAGCCTGCTAGACTACTGGAGCTCTACAACATAACAGAAGCCTGCTAGACTACTGGAGCTCTACAACATAACAGAAGCCTGCTAGACTACTGGAGAAACCTGCTCTACAACATAACAGAAGCCTGCTAGACTACTGGAGCTCTACAACATAACAGAAGCCTGCTAGACTACTGGAGCTCTACAACATAACAGAAGCCTGCTAGACTACTGGAGCTCTACAACATAACAGAAGCCTGCTAGACTACTGGAGCTCTACAACATAACAGAAGCCTGCTAGACTACTGGAGCTCTACAACATAACAGAAGCCTGCTAGACTACTGGAGCTCTACAACATAACAGAAGCCTGCTAGACTACTGGAGCTCTACAACATAACAGAAGCCTGCTAGACTACTGGAACATAACAGAAGCCTGCTAGACTACTGGAGCTCTACAACATAACAGAAGCCTGCTAGACTACTGGAGCTCTACAACATAACAGAAGCCTGCTAGACTACTGGAGCTCTACAACATAACAGAAGCCTGCTAGACTACTGGAGCTCTACAACATAACAGAAGCCTGCTAGACTACTGGAGCTCTACAACATAACAGAAGCCTGCTAGACTACTGGAGCTCTACAACATAACAGAAGCCTGCTAGACTACTGGATCTCTACAACATAACAGAAGCCTGCTAGACTACTGGAGCTCTACAACATAACAGAAGCCTGCTAGACTACTGGATCTCTACAACATAACAGAAGCCTGCTAGACTACTGGAGCTCTACAACATAACAGAAGCCTGCTAGACTACTGGAGCTCTACAACATAAAAGAAGCCTGCTAGACTACTAGTCCACTACAACATAACAGAAGCCTGCTAGACTACTGGAGCTCTACAACATAACAGAAACCTGCTGCACTAGTCCACTACAACATAACAGAAGCCTGCTAGACTACTGGAGCTCTACAACATAACAGAAGCCTGCTAGACTACTGGAGCTCTACAACATAACTGAAGCCTGCTAGACTACTGGAGCTCTACAACATAACAGAAGCCTGCTAGACTACTGGAGCTCTACAACATAACAGAAGCCTGCTAGACTACTGGAGCTCTACAACATAACAGAAACCTGCTACTGCACTAGTCCACTACACAACATAACAGAAGCCTGCTAGACTACTGGAGCTCTACAACATAACAGAAGCCTGCTAGACTACTGGAGCTCTACAACATAACTGAAGCCTGCTAGACTACTGGAGCTCTACAACATAACAGAAGCCTGCTAGACTACAACATGAGCTCTCTACAACATAACAGAAGCCTGCTAGACTACTGGAGCTCTACAACATAACAGAAACCTGCAACATAGACTGCTACTGGAGCTCTACAACATAACAGAAGCCTGCTAGACTACTGAGCTCTACAACATAACAGAAGCCTGCTAGACTACTGGAGCTCTACAACATAACAGAAGCCTGCTAGACTACTGGATCTCTACAACATAACAGAAGCCTGCTAGACTACTGGATCTCTACAACATAACAGAAGCCTGCTAGACTACTGGATCTCTACAACATAACAGAAGCCTGCTAGACTACTGGATCTCTACAACATAACAGAAGCCTGCTAGACTACTGGAGCTCTACAACATAACATAAGCCTGCTAGACTACTGGAGCTCTACAACATAACAGAAGCCTGCTAGACTACTGGAGCTCTACAACATAACAGAAGCCTGCTAGACTACTGGATCTCTACAACATAACAGAAGCCTGCTAGACTACTGGAGCTCTACAACATAACAGAAGCCTGCTAGACTACTGGATTCTACAACATAACAGAAGCCTGCTAGACTACTGGAGCTCTACAACATAACAGAAACCTGCTGCACTAGTCCACTACAACATAACAGAAGCCTGCTAGACTACTGGAGCTCTACAACATAACAGAAGCCTGCGAGACTACTGGAGCTCTACAACATAACAGAAGCCTGCTAGACTACTGGAGCTCTACAACATAACAGAAGCCTGCTAGACTACTCTACAACATAACAGCTAGACTACTGGAGCTCAACATAACAGAAGCCTGCTAGACTACTGGAGCTCTACAACATAACAGAAGCCTGCTAGACTACTGGAGCTCTACAACATAACAGAAGCCTGCTAGACTACTGGACAACATAACAGAAGCTGCTACTACTGGATCACAACATAACAGAAGCCTGCTAGACTACTGGAGCTCTACAACATAACAGAAACCTGCTGCACTAGTCCACTACAACATAACAGAAGCCTGCTAGACTACTGGAGCTCTACAACATAACAGAAGCCTGCTAGACTACTGGAGCTCTACAACATAACTGAAGCCTGCTAGACTACTGGAGCTCTACAACATAACAGAAGCCTGCTAGACTACTGGAGCTCTACAACATAACAGAAGCCTGCTAGACTACTGGAGCTCTACAACATAACAGAAACCTACAACATAACAGAAGCCTAGACTACTGGAGCTCTACAACATAACAGAAGCCTGCTAGACTACTGGAGCTCTACAACATAACAGAAGCCTGCTAGACTCTACAACATGGAGCTCTACAACATAACAGAAGCCTGCTAGACTACTGGAGCTCTACAACATAACAGAAGCCTGCTAGACTACTGGAGCTCTACAACATAACAGAAGCCTGCTAGACTACTGGAGCTCTACAACATAACAGAAGCCTGCTAGACTACTGGAGCTCTACAACATAACAGAAGCCTGCTAGACTACTGGAGCTCTACAACATAACAGAAGCCTGCTAGACTACTGGAGCTCTACAACATAACAGAAGCCTGCTAGACTACTGGAGCTCTACAACATAACAGAAGCCTGCTAGACTACTGGAGCTCTACAACATAACAGAAGCCTGCTAGACTACTGGAGCTCTACAACATAACAGAAGCCTGCTAGACTACTGGAGCTCTACAACATAACAGAAGCCTGCTAGACTACTGGATCTCTACAACATAACAGAAGCCTGCTAGACTACTGGAGCTCTACAACATAACAGAAGCCTGCTAGACTACTGGAGCTCTACAACATAACAGAAGCCTGCTAGACTACTGGAGTTCTACAACATAACAGAAGCCTGCTAGACTACTGGAGCTGCTACAACATAACAGAAGCCTGCTAGACTACTGGAGCTCTACAACATAACAGAAGCCTGCTAGACTACTGGAGTCCACTACAACATAACAGAAGCCTGCTAGACTACTGGAGCTCTACAACATAACAGAAGCCTGCTAGACTACTGGAGCTCTACAACATAACAGAAGCCTGCTAGACTACTGGAGCTCTACAACATAACAGAAGCCTGCTAGACTACTGGATCTCTACAACATAACAGAAGCCTGCTAGACTACTGGAGCTCTACAACATAACAGAAGCCTGCTGCACTAGTCCACTACAACATAACAGAAGCCTGCTAGACTACTGGAGCTCTACAACATAACAGAAGCCTGCTAGACTACTGGAGCTCTACAACATAACAGAAGCCTGCTAGACTACTGGAGCTCTACAACATAACAGAAGCCTGCTAGACTACTGGAGCTCTACAACATAACAGAAGCCTGCTAGACTACTGGAGCTCTACAACATAACAGAAACCTGCTAGACTACTGGAGCTCTACAACATAACAGAAGCCTGCTAGACTAACTGGAGACTACTGGAGCTCTACAACATAACAGAAGCCTGCTAGACTACTGGAGCTCTACAACATAACAGAAGCCTGCTAGACTACTGGATCTCTACAACATAACAGAAGCCTGCTAGACTACTGAGCTCTACAACATAACAGAAGCCTGCTAGACTACTGGAGCTCTACAACATAACAGAAGCCTGCTAGACTACTGGATCTCTACAACATAACAGAAGCCTGCTAGACTACTGGAGCTCTACAACATAACATAAGCCTGCTAGACTACTGGAGCTCTACAACATAACAGAAGCCTGCTAGACTACTGGAGCTCTACAACATAACAGAAGCCTGCTAGACTACTGGATCTCTACAACATAACAGAAGCCTGCTAGACTACTGGAGCTCTACAACATAACAGAAGCCTGCTAGACTACTGGATCTCTACAACATAACAGAAGCCTGCTAGACTACTGGAGCTCTACAACATAACAGAAGCCTGCTAGACTACTGGAGCTCTACAACATAACAGAAGCCTGCTAGACTACTGGATCTCTACAACATAACAGAAGCCTGCTAGACTACTGGATCTCTACAACATAATAGAAGCCTGCTAGACTACTGATCTCTACAACATAACAGAAGCCTGCTAGACTACTGGAGCTCTACAACATAACAGAAGCCTGCTAGACTACTGGAGCTCTACAACATAACAGAAGCCTGCTAGACTACTAGAGCACTACAACATAACAGAAGCCTGCTGCACTTGTCCACTACAACATAACAGAAGCCTGCTAGACTACTGGAGCTCTACAACATAACAGAAGCCTGCTAGACTACTGGAGCTCTACAACATAACAGAAGCCTGCTAGACTACTAGAGCACTACAACATAACAGAAGCCTGCTAGACTACTGGAGCTCTACAACATAACAGAAGCCTGCTAGACTACTGGAGCTCTACAACATAATAGAAGCCTGCTAGACTACTAGAGCACTACAACATAACAGAAGCCTGCTAGACTACTGGAGCTCTACAACATAACAGAAGCCTGTTAGACTACTGGAGCTCTACAACATAACAGAAGCCTGCTAGACTACTGAGCTCTACAACATAACAGAAGCCTGCTAGACTACTGGAGCTCTACAACATAATAGAAGCCTGCTAGACTACTAGAGCTCTACAACATAACAGAAGCCTGTTAGACTACTGGAGCTCTACAACATAACAGAAGCCTGCTAGACTACTGGAGCTCTACAACATAACAGAAGCCTGCTAGACTACTGGAGCTCTACAACATAACAGAAGCCTGCTAGACTACTGGAGCACTACAACATAACAGGTGCCTGAAACATCTACATACCTGTCAACCAGTGGTTTATCAAGCATCTGTCCCAAATAGCACTCCCCAATGGGCCCTGGTCAAAAGTAGTGCACTATAAAGGGAATAGGGTGCTATTGGTGAATGTACTCACCCTTCATGTAGAGGTAGCTGTGAAAGTATGGAGGCCCAGAGCCGTTCAGTATATTGACCCTTCCATTGGAGACCTCCTCGTCTGTGTCCACATAACCATCGGTGCTTGTGTCACTGTCGATAAACTGAACATCACATACATAGACATATTATTACACAGCTAATGTCTAGCCTGAGCACACACAGATCTGGGACCAGGCTGGGATAGTATGGTTCTGTTATAGATCTGGGACCAGGCTAGGATAGTATGGTTCTGTTATAGATCTGGGACCAGGCTGGGATAGTATGGTTCTGTTATAGATCTGGGACCAGGCTAGGATAGTATGGTTCTGTTAGTGATGTAGGTCTGGGACCAGGCTTGGAGAGTATGGTTCTGTTAGTGATGTAGATCTGGGACCAGGCTAGGATAGTATGGTTCTGTTAGTGATGTAGATCTGGGACCAGGCTAGGATAGTATGGTTCTGTTAGTGATGTAGATCTGGGACCAGGCTAGGATAGTATGGTTCTGTTAGTGATGTAGATCTGGGACCAGGCTAGGATAGTATGGTTCTGTTAGTGATGTAGGTCTGGGACCAGGCTAGGATAGTATGGTTCTGTTATAGGTCTGGGACCAGGCTCGGATAGTATGGTTCTGTTAGTGATGTAGATCTGGGACCAGGCTAGGATAGGATGGTTCTGATAGTAATGTTATAGATCTGGGACCAGGCTAGGATAGTATGATTCTGTTATAGATCTGGTACCAGGCTAGGATAGGATGGTTCTGATAGTAATGTTATAGATCTGGGACCAGGCTAGGATAGTATGATTCTGTTATAGATCTGGTACCAGGCTAGGATAGTATGGTTCTGTTGTAGATCTGGGACCAGGCTAGGATAGTATGGTTCTGTTGTAGGGCTGTGACCAGGCTAGGATAGTATGGTTATGTTGTAGGTCTGGGACCAGGCTAGGATAGTATGGTTCTGTTGTAGGTCTGGGACCAGGCTAGGATTGTATGGTTCTGATAGTAATGTTATAGATCTGGGACCAGGCTAGGATAGTATGGTTCTGTTGTAGATCTGGGACCAGGCTAGGATAGTATGGTTATGTTGTAGGTCTGGGACCAGGCTAAGATAGTATGGTTCTGTTGTAGGGCTGTGACCAGGCTAGGATAGTATGGTTATGTTGTAGGTCTGGGACCAGGCTAGGATAGTATGGTTCTGTTGTAGGTCTGGGACCAGGCTACAAAAGGTCTATTTGACTGAAAGGCCTTTCTACTATTTGAATCATGTATATACAGTATTACACTCCTTCCGTTGCCTCCAACTGCTCTTAATCATGTATATATTTTTTGATCCATACTGGATATGTTTCTGCCACCCTGAGATTCAGGGTCAGTGGTCAGGTATTCTGCCGCTGTGTACTCTCTGTTTAAGGCCAAATGGCATTCTCGTTTGCTCTGTTTTTTTGTTGATTCTGTCCAATGTGTGATTTGGTTGGGTCTAATTGTGTTGCTGTTCTGAGGCTCTCTCTCTCTCTCCTTGTCTCTCTCTCTCCTTGTCTCTCTCTCTCTCTCTCTCTCTCTCTCTCTCTCTCTCTCATACAGTACTCTGTATGCCCTGGGCTCTCCAACCCTGTTCCTGCAGCTACCCAGTACTCTGTATACCATGGGCTCTCCAACCATGTTCCAGTACTCTGTATACCATGGGCTCTCCTACCCTGTTCAGCTACCCAGTACTCTGTATACCATGGGCTCTCCAACCCTGTTCCAGTACTCTGTATACCATGGGCTCTCCAACCATGTTCCAGTACTCTGTATACCATGGGCTCTCCAACCCTGTTCCAGTACTCTGTATACCATGGGCTCTCCTACCCTGTTCAGCTACCCAGTACTCTGTATACCATGGGCTCTCCAACCCTGTTCCAGTACTCTGTATACCATGGGCTCTCCTACCCTGTTCAGCTACCCAGTACTCTGTATACCCTGGGCTCTCCAACCCTGTTCCTGCAGCTACCCAAGTGCTTAATTATTGAAAACAAATTCAATCTGTTGGGGAAGCTCAATAGTAACATTTTTTCACAATGAAACATATTTCATTAAACTGTTGACGGGGAGGAGATGGAAACGCATGGTACTGTATAGTTAAAGTTATTATGAAAATATATATTTTTAAATCCCCTATTACTAGGCTATTCACTACAAATTTTAGGCTAACTGTAAACTGGCCTGCTCAATCAATGAACCAACAGCATCGCCTCGGGCTGTATGTTCTCTCCCAGACTCATGGGTAGAACGTTTGGTGCATAGCAGAAGGTAACCAGTCCACCCATGATGCATCATAATACAGTCTACACTCAAAGGCCAGTAATAGAATTTGTTTAATTTTGGAGTATAGGGTATAGCAGGGAAGGGCAACTTAGATGGGGGTGGGGGCCACCAATTTAGATGGGGTTGGGGGCCACCAACTTAGATGGGGTTGGGGGTCACCAACTTAGATGGGGTTGGGGGCCACCAACTTAGATGGGGTTGGGGGCCACCAACTTAGATGGGGTTGGGGGTCACCAACTTAGATGGGGTTGGGGGCCACCAACTTAGATGGGGTTGGGGGTCACCAACTTAGATGGGGTTGGGGGCCACCAACTTAGATGGGGGGTGGGGGCCACCAAAAAGCAGAACTCATCATGAGGGGTCGCAATGGCTCGTGGGTCTGCGTACCCACATCCATGATGAGTTAATTTCCTGGATTCTACACATCTCGCCACAGGGTGGAGACAAATGTTTGCAGTTTTGAATATGATAACTGATGATCAATGGGCCCCACCCCGTTCGGTAATTTGACAATGCTTACTACAAGTTTAGATACAGTAGCTGACCGCTAGACTAACTTACCAACTAACTGACCTATTAATCTAACCGTCAACAATAAGTTGGGTCCTCGACTGGGTACCTGGTCTGCAAAAGGTGGGGGGATGACCGCCAGTTGCCCATCACGAGGCTAGACCAATTATATAACAAAGATGTCTTAAATCGGCCATGTGTCATATGTGGTTGGCTTTGTATTGTATAACAGCACAATTATCATCAGGTTTTCTTCAGGCTTGGGCTCATAGATGGACCGATGCTCATGCATCAGCTCTAATATGCTTATGGGTGTTTTGAATGAATCAGCACCTTTAGAAAGGGCTGGCCAGTTTGTTGTTAGGCTTTGAAACAACATCCACGACAAACATGTTTTACACTGTTAAAACCTGCTGTTGAACATCTTTCCTCAAATTAATCATTACAGGGAGGTGAGTTAGAGTGGTTAAAGGGACAATATAGCCCTGAGTACCAGTCCATTAGGATCTGATGGAGGGACAATAGAGCCCTGAGTACCAGGCCATTAGGATCTAATGGAGTGACAATAGAGCCCTGAGTACAAGGCCATTAGGATCTGATGGAGGGACAATAGAGCCCTGAGTACCAGGCCATTAGGATCTAATGGAGTGACAATAGAGCCCTGAGTACAAGGCCATTAGGATCTAATGGAGTGACAATAGAGCCCTGAGTACCAGGCCATTAGGATCTAATGGAGGGACAATAGAGCCCTGAGTACAAGGCCATTAGGATCTGATGGAGGGACAATAGAGCCCTGAGTACCAGGCCATTAGGATCTAATGGAGTGACAATAGCTCCCTGAGTACCAGGCCATTAGGACCTGATGGAGGGACAATAGCTCCCTGAGTACCAGGCCGTTAGGACCTGATCGAGGGACAGTAGAGCCCTTAGTACCAGTCCATTAGGACCTGATGGAGGGACAATAGAGCCCTGAGTACCTGGCCATTAGGACCTGATGGAGGGACAATAGAGCCCTGAGTACCAGGCCACCAGGCCAGTTAGGTACCACCAAAGCATGTCTAGAGTGCAGAAAAGGAGATTGCTGTGACTCAACGTTCATGTGGAATTTGACTGAGGTAATACGGTCACCAGCTGTAGTCTGTCAGAACAATATGACTGGGAGCCATGTGATCCGTGAAACACATGCTGCAGAAGGATGTACTTCCGTCCAACGGATCTGTGTAGCTAGATATGAGTAGTACTCGGTCAATATAAGGACAATCCATTTCAATGTACATCTACTGTAACACCGTATCATAACGACTAAAAAGCTCAAGGAAAACGCTCTTTTAACACTTTCAGTTTGTAGAACTGTTTCAGTATATCAATCTGTTTCGGTATATCGATCTGTTTCGGTATATCGATCTGTTTCAGTATATCGATCTGTTTCAGTATATCGATCTGTTTCAGTATATCGATCTGTTTCAGTATATCAATCTGTTTCAGTATATCGATCTGTTTCAGTATATCGATCTGTTTCAGTATATCGATCTGTTTCAGTATATCGATCTGTTTCAGTATATCGATCTGTTTCAGTATATCGATCTGTTTCAGTATATCGATCTGTTTCAGTATATCGATCTGTTTCAGTATATCGATCTGTTTCAGTATATCGATCTGTTTCAGTATATCGATCTGTTTCAGTATATCGATCTGTTTCAGTATATCGATCTGTTTCAGTATATCAATCTGTTTCAGTATATCAATCTGTTTCAGTATATCGATCTGTTTCAGTATATCGATCTGTTTCAGTATATCGATCTGTTTCAGTATATCGATCTGTTTCAGTATATCGATCTGTTTCAGTATATCGATCTGTTTCAGTATATCGATCTGTTTCAGTATATCGATCTGTTTCAGTATATCAATCTGTTTCGGTATATCGATCTGTTTCGGTATATCAATCTGTTTCAGTATATCAATCTGTTTCAGTATATCGATCTGTTTCAGTATATCGATCTGTTTCGGTATATCAATCTGTTTCGGTATATCAATCTGTTTCGCATATCGATCTGTTTCGGTATATCGATCTGTTTCGTATATCGATCTGTTTCAGTATATCAATCTGTTTCAGTATATCGATCTGTTTCAGTATATCGATCTGTTTCAGTATATCGATCTGTTTCAGTATATCAATCTGTTTCAGTATATCAATCTGTTTCAGTATATCAATCTGTTTCAGTATATCAATCTGTTTCGGTATATCAATCTGTTTCAGTATATCGATCTGTTTCAGTATATCGATCTGTTTCAGTATATCAATCTGTTTCAGTATATCAATCTGTTTCAGTATATCGATCTGTTTCAGTATATCGATCTGTTTCAGTATATCGATCTGTTTCAGTATATCGATCTGTTTCAGTATATCAATCTGTTTCAGTATATCAATCTGTTTCAGTATATCAATCTGTTTCAGTATATCAATCTGTTTCAATATATCAATCTGTTTCAGTATATCGATCTGTTTCAGCATATCGATCTTGAAAAGAGCGGATGCTTAATGACTAACATGTAAATGTAGTACAAGTATGTAAACATAGTACTCACAGAGTCTGAGCTGCCTCTGAAGGAGTCCAGGCTGTTCTGAGTAGGTAGTAGGTAGTAGGTACAGTAGTCTGTAGTAGGTATAGTAGTGTGTAGTAGGTATGTATGTAAACATAGTACTCACAGAGTCTGAGCTGCCTCTGAAGGAGTCCAGGCTGTTCTGAGTAGGTAGTAGGTAGTAGGTACAGTAGTCTGTAGTAGGTATAGTAGTGTGTAGTAGGTATGTATGTAAACATAGTACTCACAGAGTCTGAGCTGCCTCTGAAGGAGTCCAGTAGGGTGTAGTAGGTATGTATGTAAACATAGTACTCACAGAGTCTGAGCTGCCTCTGAAGGAGTCCAGTAGTCTGTAGTAGGTATAGTAGTGTGTAGTAGGTATGTATGTAAACATAGTACTCACAGAGTCTGAGCTGCCTCTGAAGGAGTCCAGGCTGTTCTGAGTACAGGATGATTTCCTCAGCACCTCCTCGTCAGTTGCATGTCCGTCCGTGATACTGGCTCCGTCTCCCGAGCCTGTACTCCCCTGCACCTCCTCAAACTCCTCCTGGTCACAGTCTGACTCTGTGTCAGGTAGGATGCTAAAGGAGATCTCCTCCCTGGCTCCTGGGACAGGCACAGTGGGCATAAAGTCTACCCTAGAGGGAGCCACGTCTCCTCTTCTCACTGGCACAGCCTCAGGGACTGTGGTGGGCATAACGTCTACCCTGGCGCAGGGTCTGTTGGGTATAACCTCGAATCTTCTGGGTACTCTGTTGATGTCTGGAGCCACCTCTGTTCTCCTGGTGGGTTGGTGGCACAAAGCTTTACCTCCTCCGGTGGTGAGGGCAGGGAGAGGAGGTGGAGCAGGGTGGTGTGTAGGGACACTAGATCCATAGGAGGTGAGGGGGTAGTAAACAGGGGGGCAACATGGGGCCTGTGAGAGGGCCAGGGCCTGTGCTACTAGTCCCTCAGCGAAGGCCGGAGGAGGAGGAGGGAGGGAGGAGAAGAGCTCCTGGTCCAGAGGGATCTCCGCAGGGAGAGGAAAGTCAGGAAGGGGGATACCACTACCGGGACACTCCTCCTTAGCATGGAAGCCCTCATCCACCTCCTCCACCTCCTCCTCGGCCCGGCCCAGAGGAGCGGTGCTCTCTGAGGGGTCGTGGAGATTCTCCTCGCTGGACAGACTCTGTTCCAGACCCCCAAAGTCCAGGAGCTCCAGGAACTCTGTAGCCACGCGAGACGCCTCCTTCTCCAGCCGGTAGATCTCTGCGTCCCTCCTCTGCCGGAGCTCCTCCCCGTTCCCTCCCAGGCCGTCCCTAACATGGACACCCCGTCCTCCTTCTGGCGCTGCAGCCCTCTCAATCTCCTTCTCCAGTCGAAGGATCTCCTCCATCTGACGGGACTCCTCCTCGGAGGTGTGGGGGTGCAGGGAGTGGGACAGGGACACCTCCTTGTGGTACACCTCCTCATGAGGAGCAAGATACTCCATCCTCAGGGAGTTCCTAAAGGGAGAGAAGAAGAGAAAGAACACAATTAGATGGTTAACTGATGGCTGACAGTACAGTACCAGTGTATGTTGGTTGGCTGATGGCTGACAGTACAGTACCAGTGTATGTTGGTTGGCTGATGGCTGACAGTACCAGTGTATGTTGGTTGGTTGGATGATGGCTGACAGTACCAGTGTATGTTGTTTGGTTGGCTGATGGCTGACAGTACAGTACCAGTGTATGTTGTTTGGCTGATGGCTGACAGTAAAGTACCAGTGTATGTTGGTTGGTTGGTTGGCTGATGGCTGAATGTACCAGTGTATGTTGGTTGATTGGCTGATGGCTGACAGTACAGTACCAGTGTATGTTGGTTGGTTGGCTGATGGCTGACAGTACCAGTGTATGTTGGTTGGTTGGCTGATAGCTGACAGTACAGTACCAGTGTATGTTGGTTGGCTGATGGCTGACAGTACAGTACCAGTGTATGTTGGTTGGCTGATGGCTGACAGTACAGTACCAGTGTATGTTGGTTGGTTGGCTGATGGCTGACAGTACAGTACCAGTGTATGTTGGTTGGTTGGCTGATGGCTGACAGTACAGTACTAGTGTATGTTGGTTGGCTGATGGCTGATAGTATCAGTGTATGTTGGTTGGCTGATGGCTGACAGTACAGTACCAGTGTATGTTGGTTGGCTGATGGCTGACAGTACAGTACCAGTGTATGTTGGTTGATTGGCTGATGGCTGACAGTACAGTACCAGTGTATGTTGGTTGGCTGATGGCTGACAGTACAGTACCAGTGTATGTGGGTTGGCTGATGGCTGACAGTACAGTACCAGTGTATGTTGGTTGGTTGGCTGATGGCTGACAATACCAGTGTATGTTGGTTGGCTGATGGCTGACAGTACAGTACCAGTGTATGTTGGTTGGCTGATGGCTGACAGTACAGTACCAGTGTATGTTGGTTGGCTGATGGCTGACAGTACAGTACCAGTGTATGTGGATTGGCTGATGGCTGACAGTACAGTACCAGTGTATGTTGGTTGGCTGATGGCTGACGGTACAGGACCAGTGGATGTTGATTGGCTGATGGCTGACAGTACAGTAACAGTGCATGTTGGTGTACCTGTTGTTAGCTGTAGTGTTTTTTCTCTTCCTGTCCGTTGCTAAGCTCCTCCTCTTTTCTACTCAGTGCTTCATGCTCCTGTTGTAGTCTCAGTCTCTCCTCCTCCTTCCTCAACTCCTCCAGCTCTAACACCCTTTGTCTCTCCTCCTCTTCCTCTCTCCTTCTCCGCTCCTCTTCCTCTCTCCTTCTCCGCCCCTCCTCCTCTTCCTCCCTCCTCCTCCGTTCCTCCTGCTCTCGTCTCGTCTCCTCTTCCAGCCTCCTGCTCTCCTCCTCCCTACTCCTCCTCTCCTCCTCCTCCCTCTGCCTTCTCCCTCCTCCTCCCTCCTCCTTTTCTCCTCAGAGAGCTGTTGATAGAGGCCTCGGGCCAGCCGACCACGTTGGTGTTTCTGGAGAAGGACAGCTGCAGCACGGAGCCGCAGGAACACGCGTCTCCAGAAGTGAGCCCTGTAGTTCTTCTGGATGGTGATGGTGCTGGTCAGGACCCTCCTATAGTGCTTCCTATGGGGAGGGGACAACACAAGACAAGTCACTGTCTGGCTGTCCACTCATTGTTCAAACAACATTTCACCCACAATGCCCTCTCCCTCACCCACAGGACCCCACCTTGACTCTCCACTCTACTCTATCTGGAGCTCTACTCTTTATTCTAGTCTGGAGCTCTACTCTCTACTCTACTCTGTCTGAGCTCTACTCTCTACTCTACTCTACTCTGTCTGGAGCTCTACTCTACTCTACTCTGTCTGGAGCTCTACTCTCTACTCTACTCTGTCTGGAGCTCTACTCTACTCTGACTGGAGCTCTACTCTACTCTACTCTGATTGGAGCTCTACTCTACTCTGACTGGAGCTCTACTCTACTCTGTCTGGAGCTCTACTTTACTCTACTCTGACTGGAGCTCTACTCTCTACTCTACTCTGACTGGAGCTCTACTCTACTCTGTCTGGAGCTCTACTCTCTACTCTACTCTGTCTGGAGCTCTACTCTACTCTACTCTGCCTGGAGCTCTACTCTACTCTACTCTGCTCTGTCTGGAGCTCTACTCTCTACTCTACTCTGCCTGGAGCTCTACTGTTTACTATAGTCTGTCAGGAGATCTACTCTCTCCTCTACTCTGTCTGGAACTCTACTCTTATCTGGAGCTCTGCTCTCTACTCTGATTGGAGCTCTACTCTACTCTGTCTGGAGCTCTACTCTTTACTATAGTCTGTCTGGAGATCTACTCTCTCCTCTACTCTGTCTGGAACTCTACTCTTATCTGGAGCTCTGCTCTCTACTCTACTCTGATTGGAGCTCTACTCTACTCTGTCTGGAGCTCTACTCTACTCTGTCTGGAGCTCTACTCTCTACTCTACTCTGATTGGAGCTCTACTCTCTACTCTACTCCGTCTGGAGCTCTACTCTACTCTGTCTGGAGCTCTACTCTCTACTCTACTCTGACTGGAGCTCTACTCTACTCTACTCTGTCTGGAGCTCTACTCTACTCTACTCTGACTGGAGCTCTACTCTACTCTACTCTACTCTACTCTACTCTACTCTACTCTACTCTACTCTGTCTGGAGCTCTACTCTCTACTCTACTCTGACTGGAGCTCTACTCTACTCTGTCTGGAGCTCTACTCTCTACTCTACTCTGACTAGAGCTCTACTTTACTCTGTCTGGAGCTCTACTCTCTACTCTACTCTGTCTGGAGCTCTACTATACTCTACTCTGACTGGAGCTCTACTCTGCTCTGTCTGGAGCTCTACTCTCTACTCTGCCTGGAACTCTACTCTACTCTGACTGGAGCTCTACTCTACTCTGTCTGGAGCTCTACTCTTTACTATACTCTGACTGGAGCTCTACTCTACTCTGTCTGGAGCTCTACTCTCTACTCTACTCTGTCTGGAGCTCTATTATTTACTATAGAATGTGTTTGGAATGTGTCTGGAGCTCTACTCTCTCCTCTAGTCTGTCTGGAGCTCTACTCTACTCTGTCTGGAGCTCTACTCTACTCTGTCTGGAGCTCTACTCTACTCTGTCTGGAGCTCTACTCTACTCTGTCTGGAGCTCTACTCTACTTTACTCTACTCTGTCTGGAGCTCTACTCTACGCTGACTGAGCTCTAGTCTCTCCTCTACTCAAACAAAAACTAGATCAACTGTATTTTATAAAATAATATGTTAGAGCACTAAACAATCATGACATTGAAACTGTAGGACTGTCTAATCTTTCTAGAAATGATAGCAGCAGCTAGATGTTAATCAAGGTTCGTAATATCCACAATACCGATAGACTGTTGAGAATATATTGTTGTTGCTCTTAAAATGTAATTACTATCCTTATCAGCCTGGTCTCTGAGAAAATATAGAATATTTTACTAAAATCTGTGCCACTCCATTTAGTATGATATGTTTCTTTACGTTAGGTTACATTGCATTAACTACCAGATGTAAGATAATACATGTGCATCTGGGACACTCAAGTATGGTAGTATGGTACGTTTGGTAATGACAGTAGGTTAACAATGTAGCATATCATACTAAAGCAGTCACACATAGCATATCATACTAAAGCAGTCACACATAGCATATCATACTAAAGCAGTCACACATAGCATATCATACTAAAGCAGTCGAACGTAGCATATCATACTAAAGCAGTCGAACGTAGCATATCATACTAAAGCAGTCGAACAAAACATATCATACTAAAGCAGTCGAACGTAGCATATCATACTAAAGCAGTCGAACATAGCATATCATACTAAAGCAGTCACACATAGCATATCATACTAAAGCAGTCGAATGAAGCATATCATACTAAAGCAGTCACACATAGCATATTGTACTAAAGCAGTTGAACATAGCATATCATACTAAAGCAGTCGAACGTAGCATATCGTACTAAAGCAGTCGAACATAGCATATCATACTAAAGCAGTCGAACGTAGCATATCGTACTAAAGCAGTCGAACATAGCATATCATACTAAAGCAGTCGAACATAGCATATCAGACTAAAGCAGTCGAACATAGCATATCATACTAAAGCAGTCGAACATAGCATATCAGACTAAAGCAGTCGAACATAACATATCAGACTAAAGCAGTCGAACGTAGCATATCGTACTAAAGCAGTCGAACGTAGCATATCAGACTAAAGCAGTCAACGTAGCATATCATACTAAAGCAGTCGAACGTAGCATATCATACTAAAGCAGTCGAACATAGCATATCGTACTAAAGCAGTCGAACATAGCATATCGTACTAAAGCAGTCGAACATAACATATCAGACTAAAGCAGTCGAACGTAGCATATCAGACTAAAGCAGTCGAACGTAGCATATCATACTAAAGCAGTCGAACGTAGCATATCATACTAAAGCAGTCGAACATAGCATATCGTACTAAAGCAGTCGAACATAGCATATCATACTAAAGCAGTCGAACATAGCATATCGTACTAAAGCAGTCGAACATAGCATATCATACTAAAGCAGTCGAACATAGCATATCGTTTAAAGCAGATCGAACATAGCATATCGTACTAAAGCAGTCGAACATAGCATATCATACTAAAGCAGTCGAACATAGCATATCAGACTAAAGCAGTCGAACGTAGCATATCGTATTAAAGCAGTCGAACGTAGCATATCATACTAAAGCAGTCGAACGTAGCATATCATACTAAAGCAGTCGAACATAGCATATCATACTAAAGCAGTTGAACATAGCATATCGTACTAAAGCAGTCAACGTAGCATATCATACTAAAGCAGTCGAACGTAGCATATCATACTAAAGCAGTCGAACATAGCATATCGTACTAAAGCAGTCGAACATAGCATATCATACTAAAGCAGTCGACGTAGCATATCGTACTAAAGCAGTCGAACATAGCATATCGTACTAAAGCAGTCGAACATAGCATATCGTACTAAAGCAGATCCGAACATAGCATATCGTACTAAAGCAGTCGAACGTAGCATATCATACTAAAGCAGTCGAACATAGCATATCAGACTAAAGCAGTCGAACGTAGCATATCGTACTAAAGCAGTCGAACGTAGCATATCATACTAAAGCAGTCGAACGTAGCATATCATACTAAAGCAGTCGAACATAGCATATCGTACTAAAGCAGTCGAACATAGCATATCGTACTAAAGCAGTCGAACGTAGCATATCAGACTAAAGCAGTCGAACATAGCATATCGCATTTAAAGCAGTCGAACGTAGTATATCAGACTAAAGCAGTCGAACATAGCATATCAGACTAAAGCAGATCGAACATAGCATATCGCATTAAAGCAGTCACACATAGCATATCATACTAAAGCAGTCGAACGTAGCATATCATACTAAAGCAGTCGAACGTAGAATATCGTACTAAAGCAGTCGAACGTAGCATATCATACTAAAGCAGTCACACATAGCATATTGTACTAAAGCAGTCGAACATAGCATATCGTGATTAAAGCAGATCGAACGTAGCATATCAGACTAAAGCAGTCTAACGTAGCATATCATACTAAAGCAGTCGAACGTAGCATATCATACTAAAGCAGTCGAACATAGCATATCGTACTAAAGCAGCCGAACATAGCATATCATACTAAAGCAGTCGAACATAACATATCAGACTAAAGCAGTCGAACGTAGCATATCGTACTAAAGCAGCTCTAACGTAGCATATCATACTAAAGCAGTCACACATAGCATATTGTACTAAAGCAGCTTAACGTAGCATATCATACTAAAGCAGTCGAACATAGCATATCGTACTAAAGCAGTCGAACATAGCATATCATACTAAAGCAGTCGAACATAACATATCAGACTAAAGCAGTCGAACGTAGCATATCGTACTAAAGCAGTCGAACGTAGCATATCATACTAAAGCAGTCGAACGTAGCATATCGTACTAAAGCAGATCGAACATAGCATATCAGACTAAAGCAGTCGAACATAACATATCAGACTAAAGCAGTCGAACTTAACATATCATACTAAAGCAGTCGAACGTAGCATATCATACTAAAGCAGCTCAAAATAACATGTCATACTAAAGCAGATCGAACATAACATATCATACTAAAGCAGTCGAAAATAACATGTCATACTAAAGCAGTCGAACATAGCATATCGTACTAAACGGGTTCAATTAAGACATAGGATACTATACGCCCCACAATTCCTTTGAGGTAGACCAATGTAATGTAATCTAAAGTAACTGGAGTGGCACAGATTTGAGTAAAAATATAATGGATTTTGCTCTGAGACCAGGTTGCATTTATAGCTTGATAATCCAGATAAGACTGGTTCAATGTATCTAGACACTGGTACGGATCTTCCTACACTTATTCTGGAACACATTCCAAATAGTCCAAACACATTCCAAACACATTCCAAACACAGTCCAAAGACATTCCAAACACAGTCCAAACACATTCCAAACAGTCCAAACACAGTCCAAACACATTCCAAACACAGTCGAAACACAGCCCAAACAGTCTAAACACATTCCACACATTCCACACAGTCTAAACACATTCCACACAGTCCAAACACATTCGCAACAGTCCAAACAGTCCAAACAGTCCAAACACAGTCCAAACACAGCCCAAACAGTCCAAAGACATTCCAAAAGTCCAAACCCAGTCCAAACACAGTCCACACATTCCAAACAGTCCAAACACAGTCTAAACACAGTCCAAGCAGTCCAAACACAGTCTAAACACAGTCCAAACACAGTCCAAACACATTCAAAACAGTCCAAACACAGTCCAAACACAGTCCAAACGGTCCAAACACAGTCCAAATAGTTCAAACAGTCCAAACACATTCCAAACACATTCCAAACAGTCCAAACACATTCCAAACACATTCCAAACAGTCAAAACCCAGTCCAAACAGTCTAAACACATTCCACACATTCCACACAGTCCAAACACATTCCAACAGTCCAAACAGTCCAAACACAGTCCAAACACAGTCCAAACACAGCCCAAACACATTCCAAACAGTCCAAACAGCCCAAAGACATTCCAAACAGTCCAAACAGTCTAAACACATTCCACACAGTCCAAACACAGTCCAAACACAGTCTAAACACAGTCCACACATTCCAAACAGTCCATACACAGTCTAAACACAGTCCAAACACAGTCCAAACACAGTCCAAACACATTCCAAACAGTCCAAACAGTCCAAACAGCCCAAAGACATTCCAAACAGTCAAACACAGTCCAAACACAGTCCAAACACAGTCCAAACACAGTCCAAACACAGTCCAAACGCAGTCCAAACGCAGTCCAAACACAGTCCAAACACAGTCCAAACACAGTCCAAAAACAGTCCAAAAACAGTCCAAACACAGTCCAAACACAGTCCAAAAACAGTCCAAACACAGTCCAAACAGTCCAAACACAGTCCAAACACAGTCCAAACACAGTCCAAACAGTCCAAACAGCCCAAAGACATTCCAAACAGTCCAAACGTAGTCCAAACACAGCCCAAACAGTCCAAACAGTCCAAACGCAGTCCAAACACATTCCAAACACAGTCCACACCGTCCAAACACAGTCCAAACACATTCCAAACAGTCCAAACGGAATCCAAACAGTCCAAACAGTCCAAAGACATTCCAAACAGTCCAAACAGTCCAAACACAGTCCAAACAGTCCAAACAGTCCAAACACAGTCCAAACCGTCCAAATACATTCCAAACAGTCCAAATACATTCCAAACAGTCCAAACACAGTCCAAACACATTCCACACAGTCCAAACAGTCCCCAACAGGCCCAGCTCCAGTACTCACCTTGCCACATAGCTGAGTATGTGCGCCCGGATCACCATGCCCGCCTGTCTCGCACCTCTTCCCTCTCCTTCTCCAGCCGGTGTTCCAGCTCTTCCTTCAGGAACACCTGCAGGACATGACACATGGCCCGTCCAGTCAGAGAGAGAGGGATGGAGGTTAGCCCACACCGCACGGCCCACACGGCACAGTCGGGGGCAGAGAGAGGGGTGGTGGAGGTTAGTTCCTCTTGATAAGGTCCAAGGTGGGTTGCTGTAGGCCCTGATGTTTGTCACAGAGCAGAGCTATAGCTAGTTACTACTGTTCCTGACACTCTCCCTGACTGCAGAGAGCCCAGCTGAAGACTGCTACTGTGCTGCTGCAGAGAGTCATGGTGTTGTGTTGTTAGTCCCACAGCGAGCGGCCATTCTGTCTATCTGTGTTTCCCTTCTGTTGCTCTCTCTCTGGCTGCTACTGAGGTGACCAGGGAGAGAGAGAGAGAGAGAGACTAGAAGGGAGGAGAGCCAGAGAAGAGGGGAGGGGAGAGACAGAGGGGAGGGCACTGCTAGGCAGAGAGAGGCAGGGAGAGACACATAGAGGGGAGGGCACTGCTAGGCAGAGAGAGGCAGGGATAGAGACACAGAGGGAGGGCACTGCTAGGCAGAGAGAGACAGAGGGGAGGGCACTGCTAGGCAGAGAGAGGCAGGGAGAGAGACACAGAGGGGAGGGAGAGGGAGGAGGGCACTGCTAGGCAGAGAGAGGCAGGGAGACTGGAGGGGAGGGAGAGGGAGGAGGGCACTGCTAGGCAGAGAGAGGCAGGGAGACAGGAGGGAGGGAGAGGGAGGAGGGCACTGCTAGGCAGAGAGAGACAGGGAGACAGGAGGGGAGGGAGAGGGAGGAGGGCACTGCTAGGCAGAGAGAGGCAGGGAGACTGGAGGGGAGGGAGAGGGAGGAGGGCACTGCTAGGCAGAGAGAGGCAGGGAGACAGGAGGGGGAGGGGGAGAGGGAGGGAGGGCACTGCTAGGCAGAGAGAGGCAGGGAGACAGGAGGGGAGGGAGGAGGGAGGAGGGCACTGCTAGGCAGAGAGAGAGCAGGGAGACTGGAGGGAGGGAGAGGGAGGAGGGCACTGCTGGCAGAGAGAGGCAGGGAGACAGGAGGGGAGGGGGAGAGGGAGGAGGGCACTGCTAGGCAGAGAGAGGCAGGGAGACTGGAGGGGAGAGGGAGAGGGGGGAGGAGGGCACTGCTAGGCAGAGAGAGCAGGGAGACAGGAGGGGAGGGAGAGGGAGGAGGGCACTGCTAGGCAGAGAGAGGCAGGGAGACTGGAGGGGAGGGAGAGGGAGGAGGGCACTGCTAGGCAGAGAGAGGCAGGGAGACTGGAGGGGAGGGGAGAGGGAGGAGGGCACTGCTAGGCAGAGAGAGGCAGGGAGAGACACAGAGGGAAGGGAGAGGGAGGGAGGGCACTGCTAGGCAGAGAGAGGCAGGGAGACTGGAGGGGAGGGAGAGGGAGGAGGGCACTGCTAGGCAGAGAGGCAGGGAGACTGGAGGGGAGGGAGAGGGAGGAGGGCACTGCTAGGCAGAGAGAGGCAGGGAGAGAGACACAGAGGGGAAGGGAGGGGAGGAGGGCACTGCTAGGCAGAGAGAGGCAGGGAGACAGGAGGGAGGGAGAGGGAGGAGGGCACTGCTAGGCAGAGGCAGGGAGACTGGAGGGGAGGGAGAGGGAGGAGGGCACTGCTAGGCAGAGAGAGGCAGGGAGAGAGACACAGAGGGGAAGGGAGAGGGAGGAGGGCACTGCTAGGCAGAGAGAGGCAAGGAGACTGGAGGGGAGGGAGAGGGAGGAGGGAGGAGGGCACTGCTAGGGCAGAGAGAGCAGGGAGACTGGAGGGGGAGGGAGAGGGAGGAGGGCACTGCTAGGCAGAGAGAGGCAGGGAGACAGGAGGGGAGGGAGAGGGGGAGGGCACTGCTAGGCAGAGAGGCAGGGAGACAGGAGGGGAGGGAGAGGGAGGAGGGCACTGCTAGGCAGAGAGAGGCAGGGAGACTGGAGGGGGAAGGGAGAGGGAGGAGGGCACTGCTAGGCAGAGAGAGGCAGGGAGACAGGAGGGGAGGGAGAGGGAGGAGGGCACTGCTAGGCAGAGAGGCAGGGAGACTGGAGGGGAGGGAGAGGGAGGAGGGCACTGCTAGGCAGAGAGAGGCAAGGAGACTGGAGGGGAGGGAGAGGGGAGGAGGGCACTGCTAGGCAGAGAGAGGCAGGGAGACTGGGGGGGAGGGAGAGGGAGGAGGGCACTGCTAGGCAGAGAGAGGCAGGGAGACAGGAGGGGAGGGAGAGGGAGGAGGGCACTGCTAGGCAGAGAGAGGCAGGGAGACAAGAGGGGAGGGAGAGGGAGGAGGGCACTGCTAGGCAGAGAGAGGCAGGAGACAGGAGGGAGGGAGAGGGAGGAGGGCACTGCTAGGCAGAGGAGGCAGGGAGACTGGAGGGGAGGGAGAGGGAGGAGGGCACTGCTAGGCAGAGAGAGGCAGGGAGACAGGAGGGAGGGAGAGGGAGGAGGGCACTGCTAGGCAGAGAGAGCAGGGAGACTGGAGGGGAGGGAGAGGGAGGAGGGAGGAGGGCACTGCTAGGCAGAGAGGCAGGAGAGAGACACAGAGGGGAAGGGAGAGGGAGGAGGGCACTGCTAGGCAGAGAGAGGCAGGGAGAGAGACACAGAGGGGAAGGGGAGAGGGAGGAGGGCACTGCTAGGCAGAGAGAGGCAGGGAGACAGGAGGGGAGGGAGAGGGAGGAGGGCACTGCTAGGCAGAGAGAGGCAGGGAGAGAGACACAGAGGGGAAGGGAGAGGGAGGAGGGCACTGCTAGGCAGAGAGAGGCAGGGAGAGAGACACAGAGGGGAAGGGAGAGGGAGGAGGGCACTGCTAGGCAGAGAGAGGCAGGGAGACAGGAGGGGAAGGGAGAGGGGAGGAGGGCACTGCTAGGCAGAGAGAGGCAGGGAGAGAGACACAGAGGGGGAAGGGAGAGGGAGGAGGGCACTGCTAGGCAGAGAGAGGCAGGGAGACTGGAGGGGAGGGAGGGGAGGAGGGCACTGCTAGGCAGAGAGAGGCAGGGAGAGAGACACAGAGGGGAAGGGAGAGGGAGGGAGGGCACTGCTAGGCAGAGAGAGGCAGGGAGACTGGAGGGGAGGGAGAGGGAGGAGGGAGGAGGGCACTGCTAGGCAGAGAGAGGCAGGGAGACAGGAGGGGAGGGAGAGGGAGGAGGGCACTGCTAGGCAGAGAGAGGCAGGGAGACTGGAGGGAGGGAGAGGGAGGAGGGCACTGCTAGGCAGAGAGAGGCAGGGAGACAGGAGGGGAGGGAGAGGGAGGAGGGCACTGCTAGGCAGAGAGAGGCAGGGAGACTGGAGGGGAAGGGAGAGGGAGGAGGGCACTGCTAGGCAGAGAGAGGCAGGGAGAGAGACACAGAGGGAAGGGAGAGGGAGGAGGGCACTGCTAGGCAGAGAGAGGCAGGGAGACAGGAGGAGGGAGAGGGAGGAGGGCACTGCTAGGCAGAGAGAGGCAGGGAGACTGGAGGGGAGGGAGAGGGAGGAGGGCACTGCTAGGCAGAGAGAGGCAGGGAGACAGGAGGGGAGGGAGAGGGAGGAGGGCACTGCTAGGCAGAGAGAGGCAGGGAGACTGGAGGGGAAGGGAGAGGGAGGAGGGCACTGCTAGGCAGAGAGAGGCAGGGAGAGAGACACAGAGGGAAGGGAGAGGGAGGAGGGCACTGCTAGGCAGAGAGAGGCAGGGAGACTGGAGGGGAGGGAGAGGGAGGAGGGCACTGCTAGGCAGAGAGGCAGGAGACTGGAGGGAGGGAGAGGGGGAGGAGGGCACTGCTAGGCAGAGAGAGGCAGGGAGACAGGAGGGGAGGGAGAGGGAGGAGGGCACTGCTAGGCAGAGAGAGGCAGGGAGACTGGAGGGGAGGGAGAGGGAGGAGGGCACTGCTAGGCAGAGAGAGGCAGGGAGAGAGAGACACAGAGGGGAGGGAGAGGGGAGGAGGGCACTGCTAGGCAGAGAGAGCAGGAGACTGGAGGGAGGGAGAGGGAGGAGGGAGGAGGGCACTGCTAGGCAGAGGCAGGGAGACAGGAGGGAGGGAGAGGGAGGAGGGCACTGCTAGGCAGAGAGAGGCAGGGAGACTGGAGGGGGAGGGGAGGGAGGAGGGCACTGCTAGGCAGAGAGAGGCAGGGAGACAGGAGGGGGAGGGAGGGGAGGAGGGCACTGCTAGGCAGAGAGAGGCAGGGAGACAGGGAGGGGAGGGAGAGGGGAGGGCACTGCTAGGCAGAGAGGCAGGGAGACTGGAGGGGAGGGAGAGGGAGGGGGGCACTGCTAGGCAGAGAGAGGCAGGGAGACAGGAGGGAGGGAGAGGGAGGAGGGCACTGCTAGGCAGAGAGAGGCAGGGAGACAGGAGGGGAGGGAGAGGGAGGAGGGCACTGCTAGGCAGAGAGAGGCAGGGAGACAGGAGGGGGAGGGAGAGGGAGGAGGGCACTGCTAGGCAGAGAGAGGCAGGGAGACTGGAGGGGAGGGAGAGGGAGGAGGGCACTGCTAGGCAGAGAGAGGCAGGGAGACAGGAGGGGAGGGAGAGGGAGGAGGGCACTGCTAGGCAGAGAGAGGCAGGGAGACTGGAGGGGAGGGAGAGGGAGGAGGGCACTGCTAGGCAGAGAGAGGCAGGGAGAGAGACACAGAGGGGTAGGGAGAGGGAGGAGGGCACTGCTAGGCAGAGAGACACAGAGGGGAGGGAGAGGGAGGAGGGCACTGCTAGGCAGAGAGAGACAGGGGAGACTGGAGGGGAGGGAGAGGGAGGAGGGCACTGCTAGGCAGAGAGAGGCAGGGAGACAGGAGGGGGAGGGAGAGGGAGGAGGGCACTGCTAGGCAGAGAGAGGCAGGGAGACTGGAGGGGAGGGAGAGGGAGGAGGGCACTGCTAGGCAGAGAGAGGCAGGGAGAGGGACACAGAGGGGAGGGAGAGGGAGGAGGGCACTGCTAGGCAGAGAGAGGCAGGGAGACTGGAGGGGGAAGGGGAGAGGGAGGAGGGCACTGCTAGGCAGAGAGCAGGGAGACAGGAGGGAGGGGAGGGAGGAGGGCACTGCTAGGCAGAGAGGGCAGGGAGACAGGAGGGGAGGGAGAGGGAGGAGGGGCACTGCTAGGCAGAGAGCAGGGAGAGAGGAGGGGAGGAGAGGGAGGAGGGCACTGCTAGGCAGAGAGAGGCAGGGAGACTGGAGGGGGGGAGAGGGAGGAGGGCACTGCTAGGCAGAGAGAGGCAGGGAGACAGGAGGGGAGGGAGAGGGAGGAGGGGCACTGCTAGGCAGAGAGAGGCAGGGAGACTGGAGGGGAGGGAGAGGGAGGAGGGCACTGCTAGGCAGAGAGGCAGGGAGAGAGACACAGAGGGGAGGGAGAGGGAGGAGGGCACTGCTAGGCAGAGAGAGGCAGAGAGAGAGAGGGGGAAGGGAGAGGGAGGAGGGCACTGCTAGGCAGAGAGAGGCAGGGAGACTGGAGGGGAGGGAGAGGGAGGAGGGAGGAGGGCACTGCTAGGCAGGAGGCAGGGAGACAGGAGGGGAGGGAGAGGAGGGAGGGCACTGCTAGGCAGAGAGAGACAGGGAGAAGAGGGGAGGGGGAGGGCACTGCTAGGCAGAGAGAGACAGGGAGACTGGAGGGGAGGGAGAGGGAGGAGGGCACTGCTAGGCAGAGAGAGGCAGGGAGACACAGAGGAAGGGAGAGGGAGGGGAGGGCACTGCTAGGCAGAGAGAGGCAGGGAGACAGGAGGGGGAGGGAGAGGGAGGAGGGCACTGCTAGGCAGAGAGAGGCAGGGAGACAGGAGGGAGGGAGAGGGAGGAGGGCACTGCTAGGCAGAGAGAGGCAGGGAGACAGGAGGGAGGGAGAGGGAGGAGGGCACTGCTAGGCAGAGAGAGGCAGGGAGACTGGAGGGGAGGGAGAGGGAGGAGGGCACTGCTAGGTAGAGAGGCAGGGAGAGAGACACAGAGGGGAAGGGAGAGGGAGGAGGGCACTGCTAGGCAGAGAGAGGCAAGGAGACAGAGGGGAGGGAGGAGGGAGGGCACTGCTAGGCAGAGAGAGGCAGGGAGACAGGAGGGGAGGGAGAGGGAGGAGGGCACTGCTAGGCAGAGAGAGGCAGGGGAGACAGGAGGGGAGGAGAGGGAGGAGGGCACTGCTAGCAGAGAGAGGCAGGAGACTGGAGGAGGGAGAGGGAGGAGGGCACTGCTAGGCAGAGAGGGCAGGGAGACAGGAGGAGGAGAGGAGGAGACTGCTAGGCAGAGGGGCAGGAGAGAGACACAGAGGGGAGGAGAGGGGCACAAGTAGCAGAGAGAGACAGGGAGACTGGAGGGAGGAGAGGGAGGAGGGCACTGCTAGGCAGAGAGAGGCAGGGAGACAGGAGGGGAGAGGGAGGGAGGGCACTGCTAGGCAGAGGCAGGGAGACTGGACACAGGGGAAGGGAGAGGGAGGAGGGCACTGCTAGGCAGAGAGACAGGGAGACAGGAGAGGAGAGGGAGGGAGGGCACTGCTAGTGCAAGAGAGGCAGGGAGAGAGACACAGAGGGGAAGGGAGAGGGAGGAGGGCACTGCTAGGCAGAGAGAGGCAAGGAGACTGGAGGGGAGGGAGAGGGAGGAGGGCACTCCTCCAAAGAGCAGGACACACCCCTTGTCCTTGCTCTCATTAAGGAAGGAGGCTAAGAGACATCTACTGGGACTACTTAACCCTTCCTTTATACTCCAACATAATCACATTTGAAGAATTTAAGACACTTTAAACCTCCACAGGTGCCTATAAATACATTTAGTTTAAAGAGACGGTGTATATGTCAAGGTATCCTCGGGCTGGGTGATATGGACAAAATATCATATATAATTTGTCACCTTTTTGACAGTGTGGTGGTATTTAACCGTAGTCGCTGTTTTTGAATTATGCTTTTTGTGTAGTAATAATATGAGTAGCATAGACTAAGTAGAATAGTATAGAATACAGTATATACATATGAGATGAGTAATACATAGACTAAGATACAGTAGTATAGTATAGAATACAGTATATACATATGAGATGAGTAATGCATAGACTAAGATACAGTAGGATAGTATAGAATACAGTATATACATATGAGATGAGTAATGCATAGACTAAGATACAGTAGGATAGTATAGAATACAGTATATACATATGAGATGAGTATGATAGATAAGAGTAGTATAGAATACAGTATATACATATGAGATGAGTAATACATAGACTAAGATACAGTAGGATAGTATAGAATACAGTATATACATATGAGATGAGTAATGCATAGACTAAGATACAGTAGAATAGTATAGAATAGACAGTATATACATAGACTGAGATACAGTAGAATATAGTATATACATATGAGATGAGTAATGCATAGACCAAGATACAGTAGAATAGTATAGAATACAGTATATAGATATGAGATGAGTAATGGAAGATATGTAAACATTATTAAAGTGACTAGTGATCAATTTATTAAAGTGGCCAGTGATTTCAGGTTTGTATGTTGGCAGCAGCCTCTCTGTGCGAAAGTGATGGCTGTTTAACAGCTTAATGGCCTTGAGATAGAAGCTGTTTTTCAGTCTCTCGGTCCCTGCTTTGATGCACCTGTACTGACCTCGCCTTCTGGATGGTAGCGGGTTGAACAGGCAGTAGCTCGGGTGGTTGTTGTCCTTGATGATCTTTTGGCCTTCCTGTGACATCGGGTGCCGCAGGTGTTCTGGAGGGCAGGTAGTTTGCTCCCGGTGATGCGCTGGGCAGACCTCACTACCCTGGAGAGCTTTACGGCTGTGGGCGGTGCAGTTGCCGTACCAGGCGGCGATACAGCCCGACAGGATGCTCTCAATTGTGCATCTGTGTAAAAGTTTGTGAGGGTTTTAGGTGACACGCCCATTTCTTCAGCCTCCTGATGCACTGTTGTGCATTCTTCACCATTAATTGTCTGAATGGGATGATCCATTTCAGTTTGTCTGTGATGTACGCTAAGCAACGACCACCTTCTCCACTGCTGTCCCTTCGATGTGGATAGGGTGCCTCTGCTGTTTCTGGAGGTCCACAATCATCTCTTTTGTTGGTTGACGTTGAGTGTGAGGTTATTTTCCTGACACCACACTCCGAGGGCTCTCGACTCCTCCCTGTAGGCTGTCTCGTCACTGTTGGTAATCAAGTCTACTACTGTTGTGACGTCTGCATGGCCACCCAGTGATGGGTGAACAGGGAGTACAGGAGGGGGCTGAGCACGCACCCTTGTGGGGCCCCAGTGTTGAGGATCAGGGGAGTGGAGGTGTTGTTTCCTACCTTCACCACCTGGGGGCAGCCCTCTTCTAATCCCTGACACATACATACGGGAGAACAGAGCCATCCAGCCCTGTACTAACCCTGACCCCTGACCCCTACATACTGGAGAACGGAGCCGTCCAGCCCTGTTATAACCCTGACCCCTACATACTGGAGAACGGAGCTGTCCAGCCCTGTTATAACCCTGACCCCTGACCCCTACATACTGGAGAACGGAGTCGTCCAGCCATGTTCTAACCCTGACCCCTGACCCCTACATACTGGAGAACGGAGCCGTCCAGCCCTGTTCTAACCCTGACCCCTGACCCCTACATACTGGAGAACGGAGCTGTCCAGCCCTGTTATAACTCTGACCCCTGACCCCTACATACTGGAGAACGGAACCGTCCAGCCCTGTTATAACCCTGACCCCTGACCACTACATACTGGAGAACGGAGCTGTCAAGCCCAATTCTAACACTGACCCCTGACCCCTACATACTGGAGAACGGAGCTGTCCAACCCTGTTATAATCCTGAGCCCTACATACTGGAGAACGGAGCCGTCCAGCCCTGTTCTAACCCTGACCCCTGACACCTATATACTGGAGAACGGAGCCGTCCAGCCCCGTTCTAACCCTGACCCCTGACCCCTACATACTGGAGAACGGAGCCATCCAGCCCTGTTATAACCCTGACCCCTGACCCCTACATACTGGAGAACGGAGCTGTCCAGCCCTGTTCTAACCCTGACCCCTGACCCCTACATACTGGAGAACGGAACCATCCAGCCCTGTTATAACCCTGACCCCTGAACCCTACATACTGGAGAACGGAGCCGTCCAGCCCTGTTCTAACCCTGACCCCTGACCCCTACATACTGGAGAACGGAACCGTCCAGCCCAGTTCTAACCCTGACCCCTGACCCCTACATACTGGAGAACGGAGCTGTCCAGCCCTGTTCTAACCCTGACCCCTGACCCCTACATACTGGAGAAAGGAGCTGTCCAGCCCTGTTCTAACCCTGACCCCTGACCCCTACATACTGGAGAACGGAGCTGTCCAACCCTGTTATAACCCTGACCCCTGACCCCTACATACTGGAGAACGGAGCCGTCCAGCCCTGTTATAACCCTGACCCCTGACCACTACACAATGGAGAACGGAGCCGTCCAGCCCTGTTATAACCCTGACCCCTGACCTCTACATACTGGAGAACGTAGCTGTCCAGCCCTGTTCTAACCCTGACCCCTGACCCCTAGATACGGGAGAACGGAGCTGTCCAACCCTGTTATAACCCTGACCTTTAC
>NW_027009855.1:0-38716 GCF_036934945.1 Oncorhynchus masou masou
GAGGAGGAAAGGGAGATAGCGAGAGAGGAAAAGAGGAGGAAAGAGAGAGCGTGAGAGAGGAAAAGAGGAGGAAAGAGAGAGAGTGAGAGAGGAAAAGAGGAGTAAAGAGAGAGGAGAGAGGAAAAGAGGAGTAAAGAGAGAGTGAGAGAGGAAAAGAGGAGGAGAGAGCGAGAGCAAGAGAGGAAAAGTGTAGGAAAGAGAGAGAGTGAGAGAGGCAAAAGAGGATGAAAGAGAAAGAAAGCAAGAGAGGAAAAGAGGAGGAAAGAGAGAGAGTGAGAGAGGAAAAGAGGAGGAAAGAGAGAGAGAGAGAGAGGCAAAGAGGATGAAAGAGAAAGAAAGCAAGAGAGGAAAAGAGGAGGAAAGAGAGAGAGTGAGAGGGGAAAAGAGGAGGAAAGAGATAGCGAGAGAGGAAAAGAGGAGGAAAGAGAGAGAGTGAGAGAGGAAAAAGAGGAGGAAAGAGAGAGAGTGAGAGAGGAAAAGAGGAGGAAAGAGAGAGAAAGCAAGAGAGGAAAAGAGGAGGAAAGAGAGAGAGTGAGAGGGGAAAAGTTGAGGAAAGAGAGATAGCAAGAGAGGAAAAGAGGAGAAAAGAGAGAGAGTGAGAGAGGAAAAGAGGAGGAAAGAGAGAGAGTGAGAGAGGAAAAGAGGAGGAAGGAGAGAGAGTGAGAGAGGAAAAGAGGAGGAAAGAGAGAGATGAGAGAGGAAAAGAGGAGGAAAGAGAGAGAGAGAGCAAGGGAGGAAAAGAGGAGGAAAGAGAGAGAGTGAGAGAGGAAAAGAGGAGGAAAGAGAGAGCGAGAGAGGAAAAGATGAGGAAAGAGAGAGAGAGTGAGAGAGGAAAAGAGGAGGAAAGAGAGAGAGTGAGAGAGGAAAAGAGGAGGAAAGAGACAGAGCGAGAGAAGAAAAGAGGAGGAAAGAGAGAGAGAGAGAGAGAAAAGAGGAGGAAAGAGAGAGAGGAGAGAGGAAAAGAGGGAGGAAAGAGAGAGAGGAGAGAGAGAAAAGAGGGGGAAAGAGAGAGAGTGAGAGAGGAAAAGAGGGGGAAAGAGTGAGAGAGGAAAAGAGGAGGAAAGAGAGAGAGTGAGAGAGGAAAAGAGGAGGAAAAGAGGAGGAAAAGAGGAGGAAAGAGAGAGAGTGAGAGAGGAAAAGAGGAGGAAAGAGAGAGAGTGAGAGAGGAAAAGAGGAGGAAAAGAGGAGGAAAAGAGGAGGAAAAGAGGAGGAAAAGAGGAGGAAAGAGAGAGAGTGAGAGAGGAAAAGAGGAGGAAAGAGAGAGAGTGAGAGGGGAAAAGCGATGTCACACACATACAGCCTAGCCAGCCCAACGAGATGAATGTGGTTTGACTACATCTCCCCTTTAGCCACATATTAATATTCACAAACTCTCAAATCCTCCTCCATCGCTGCATCCTCCAAACTGAACCCTGTGAATAAAGATGGAGGCTATTAGTTTACAATAGAGGAAATACGTCACTTTCTGTTGAAATCGAACAAGAAATAAAGATCTGGAGGTACTATACAGGTACTATACAGGTACTATACAGGTACTATACAGCACATTCATAAAGTATTCAGAAAGTACTTTTTACACATTACGTTACAGCCTTATTCTAAAATAGATTCAATAAAAACAATCCTCATCAACCTACACACAATACCCATAATGATTTTTTATATATATATATTTTTTAGCAAGTTTATTAAATACACAAAACAGAAATATCTTATTTACATAAGTACTCAGACCCTTTGCTATAAGACTCGAAATTGAGCTCAGCTGCATCCTGTTTCCATATTGATCATCCTTGATGTCTCTACAACTTGATTGAAGCCCACCGGTGGTAAATTCAATTGATTGGACATGATTTGGAAAGGCACACACCTGTCTATATAAGGTCCCACAGTTGACAGTGCATGTCAGAGCAAAAACCAATAACTTTTTATTTGATTTAACTAGTCAGTTAAGAACAAGGTCTTATTTACAATGACAGCCTAGGAACAGGGGGTTAACTGCCTTGTTTAGGGGCAGAACGACAGATTTTTACCTTGTCAGCTTGGGGATTCAATCTAGCAACCTTTCGGTTACTGGCCAAAAGCTCTAACCACTAGGCTATTTAATACATTTTAGAATAAGGCTGTAACGTAACAAAATGTGGAAAAAGTCAAAGGGTCAGAATACTTTCCCAGTGAACTGAACATCAGAGTAATATCACTCAGTGTCACTATTCAGCTTGGATTCAGGCTATGATTTGAGGGCGGATAGCTGAAAGCCCATAAACTGTTTGTGGCTAAGATCCGATCAACTCACATCCAACCCAATATCATGATCTGCGAAGGAAGCCTGGTATAAAATACATTTTATTTTTTCCCCTCATATTCTATTATCTATCTTCTTAGTTCTCACTGCCTAACGCCCCCGATCGGCTAGCTGCATTCTGCAGAGCATGTGTGCAATTAACACTGACCAGATGGTCCAAGTTTACATTCAATCAATGGGTGTGATGATGAAGTGATGGGGAGGGATGCCCAGTTCTCCCCCAGGGGTCTGACTACATTACAGCATGGCATCAGCATGGCTGCATGGTCACTGATCCGTGGCCACATCCAACATGCTTGATCAGGAGACTCTCTCTGAGGAGGGAAATGTATTCACTTTGAAATTGAAATACATGCTGGGGAGTATAATTACTGTATAGTACTGATAGTGTTGTGTGTGAGACAGGTGATTACCGTCTAGTACAGACAATATGTTGAGTGAGACAGGTGCCCACATTGTCATAAAACAATTATATAATGCATACATTATTTATGACAAGATGTGGCTGTTAATGTTGATGGTGATTTTATAGGTGGAGGTGGAGGTGGAGGTGGTGGTGGTGTGGGAGTGGTGGTGTGGTGGTAGCGGTGTTGGTGGTAATGGTGGTTGTGTAGTGTTAGTGGTGGTGGTGGTGGTGGCATGGTGGTGGTTGTGTGGTGGTGGTGGTGGTGATGGTAGTGGTGTGATGTGGAGGTGGTAGTGTGGTTGTGGTCATGGTGGTGGTGGTGGTGGCAGTGGTAGTGGTGGTGGTGGTTGTGGTAGTGGTGGTGGTGTTGTGGTTGTGGTAGTGGTGGTGATGGTAGTGGTGTGGGGGGGCAGATGCCCCACCTACAATAAAGTTTGTTGATCTAGGATTGGTCCAATTCACTGTTAACCCTGAAGTGGAAGTCATCATCAGATATGATGGACTACCTATGTGTGCGTGGTGGAGGTGGTGGTGTGGTGGTGGTGGGGGTGTGTTGGTGTGGTGGTGGTGGTGTGGTAGTGGTGTTGGTGATAATGGTGGTGGTGTGGTGGTGTGGTGGTGGTGTGGGAGTGGTGTTGGTGATAATGGTGGTGGTGTGGGAGTGGTGGTGTGGTGGTAGCGGTGTTGGTGGTAATGGTGGTGGTGTGGTGGTGTTGTGGTGGTGGTGGTGTGAGAGTGGTGGTGTGGTGGTAGCGGTGTTGGTGGTAATGGTGGTGGTGGTGGTGGCATGGTGGTGGTAGTGGTGTGATGGTGTTGGTGATGGTAGTGGTGTGATGTGGAGGTGGTAGTGTGGTTGTGGTGGTGGTGGCAGTGGTAGTGGTGGTGGTGGCGGTGGTTGTGGTAGTGGTGGTGTTGTGGTGGTGATGGTAGTGATATGGTGGTGGTGGTTGTGGTAGTGGTGGTGGTTGTGGTAGTAGTGGTGGTGGTGTTGTGGTTGTAGTAGTGGTGCTGTTGCTGGTGTTGTGGCTGTGGTGGTGTTGGTGATGGTGATGTGGAGGTGGTAATGGTGGTGGTGGTGGTGGAGGTGGTGTGGTGGTGGAGATGGTGTGGTTGTGGAGGCAGTAATGGTGGTGGAGGTGGTGGTGTCGTTGTGGTGGAGGTGGTAATGGTGGTGGAGGTGGTGTGGTTGTGGTGGTGGTAATGATGGTGGTGTGGTTGTGGAGGTGGTGTGGAGGTGGTGTGGTGGTAATGGTGGTGGAGGTGGTGTGGTTGTGGGGGAGGTGTGGAGGTGGTGGTGGTGTGGTTGTGGAGATGGTGTGGTAGTAATGGTGGTGGAGGTGGTGTGGTTGTGGAGGTGGTGTGGTGGTAATGGTGGTGTGGTTGTGGAGGTGGTGTGGTGGTGGAGGTGGTGTGGTGTATGATACAATTTGTAGCGTGGTAAGTGTCCATTTTAATAAGATAAACTGAACACTACAAAAATACAAAATAACAAAGTCAATCAAATTAAACAGTCCCGTGTGTTATGTACTTGAGTGAAGACCCAAAAGCGGTTTTAACAGAAAACAGAGTTCTTTAATGAAAAACAGGAATGGCATAAATCCTCCTCCAACGTAGTCAATGGAACAAAAGAACGTAGTATAATGCAGGATGCACCTGCCAGGCAGACTCCGACAGGATAGGACAAGGTGGAAGCAAACGGGACGACAGCTTGCTTCTGGCATCAAAAACACAAACAAGAATCAGACACTGAAAGTAGCAGGAACAGAGAGAGAAATAGAGACCTAATCAGAGGAAGAGAGAACAGGTGGGAAGGAGTGAATGAGCTAGTTAGGGGAGATGTAGAACAGCTGAAGAATGAGAGACAGAAGGTAACCTAAAAAAGACCAGCAGAGAGAGAGTGAAGAGAAAGGACAGGAACAGACATAACAAGACATGACAGTACCCCCCCACTCACCGAGCGCCTCTAGCGCACTCGAGGAGGAACCTGGCGGCAACGGAGGAAATCATCGATCAGCGAACGGTCCAGCACGTCCCGAGAGGGAACCCAACTCCCTCTCCTCAGGACCGTACCCTCCCAATCCACTAGGTACTGATGACCACGCCCCGCCAGGGCGCATGTCCAAATCTTACGAACCCTGTAGATGGGTGCGCCCGACAAGGATGGGGGGAGGGACGAGCTGGGGCTAAGAACGGCTTAATACAGGAGACATGGAAGACCGGTGAACGCGACGAAGATAGCGCGGAGAAGAAGTCGCACTGCGAAGACAGGATTAATGACCTGAGAAATACGGAACGGACCAATGAACCGCGGGGCCAACTTGCGAGAAGCTGTCTTAAGGGGAAGGTTCTGAGTGGAGAGCCATACTCTCTGACCGCAACAATATCTAGGACTCTTGGTCCTACGCTTATTAGCGGCCCTCACAGTCTGCGCCCTATTACGGCAAAGTGCCGACCTGACCCCCTTCCAGGTGCGCTCGCAACGCTGGACAAAAGCCTGAGCGGAGGGGACGAGGACTCGGCGAGCTGAGATGAGAACAGCGGAGGCTGGTACCCGAGGCTACTCTGAAAAGGAGATAGACCGGTAGCAGACGAGGGAAGCGAGTTGTGGGCGTACTCTGCCCAGGGAGCTGTTCTGACCAAGACGCAGGGTTACGAAAAGAAAGACTGCGTAAAATGCGACCAACAGTCTGATTGGCCCGCTCGGCTTGACCGTTAGACTGGGGATGAAAGCCGGACGAGAGACTGACGGAAGCCCCAATCAAACGGCAAAACTCCCTCCAAAATTGAGACGTGAACTGCGGGCCTCTGTCGGAAACGACGTCAGACGGAAGGCCATGAATTCGGAAAACATTCTCGATAATGATCTGAGCCGTCTCCTTAGCAGAAGGGAGCTTAGCGAGAGGAATGAAATGAGCCGCCTTAGAGAATCTATCGACTAACCGTAAGAATAACTGTCTTCCCCGCTGATGAAGGCAGTCCGGTGATAAAATCTAAAGCGATGTGAGACCACGGTCGAGAGGGAATGGGAAGCGGTCTGAGACGGCCGGCAGGAGGAGAGTTCCCAGATTTAGTCTGCGCGCAGACCGAACAAGCGGCGACAAATCGACGCGCGTCACGCTTCCCGAGTGGGCCACCAGAAACGCTGACGAATGGAAGCGAAGCGTACCCCGAACGCTCGGGGTGGCCGGCTAACTTGGCAGAGTGGGCCCACTGAAGAACGGCAGGACGAGTAGGAACGGGAACGAACAGAAGGTTCCTAGGACAAGCTCGCGGCGACGGAGTGTGAGCGAGTGCTTGCTTTACCTGCCTCTCAATTCCCCAGACAGTCAACCCGACAACACGCCCGTCAGGAGAATCCCCTCGGGGTCGGTGGAGACCTCAGAAGAACTGAAGAGACGAGATAAAGCATCAGGCTTGGTGTTTTTGAGCCCGGACGATAAGAAATAACAAACTCGAAACGAGCGAAAAACAGAGCCCAACGAGCCTGACGCGCATTAAGTCGTTTGGCTGAACGGATGTACTCAAGGTTCCTATGGTCAGTCCAAACGACAAAAGGAACGGTCGCCCTCCAACCACTGTCGCCATTCGCCTAGGGCTAAGCGGATGGCGAGCAGTTCGCGATTACCAACATCATAGTTACGTTCTGACGGCGATAAGCGATGAGAGAAAACGCGCAAGGATGGACCTTGCCATCAGAGAGAGAGCGATGAGAAAGAATGGCTCCCACGCCCACCTCTGACGCGTCAACCTCAACAACAAACTGTCTAGAGATGTCAGGTGTAACAAGAATAGGAGCGGATGTAAAACGATTCTTAAGAAGATCAAAAGCTCCCTGGGCGGAAACGGACCACTTAAAGCACGTCTTAACAGAAGTAAGGGCTGTGAGGGGAGCTGCCACCTGACCGAAATTACGGATGAAACGACGATAGAAATTAGCGAAGCCCAGAAAGCGCTGCAGCTCGACGCGTGACTTAGGAACGGGCCAATCAATGACAGCCTGGACCTTAGCGGGATCCATCTTAATGCCCTCAGCGGAAATAACGGAACCGAGAAAAGGGACAGAGGCGGCATGAAAAATGCACTTCTCAGCCTTCACATAAAGACAGTTCTCCAAAAGGCGCTGGAGGACGCGTCGCACGTGCTGAACATGAATCGAGAGAGACGGAGAAAAATCAGGATATCGTCCATGTAAACGAAAACAAAAATGTTCAGCATGTCTCTCAGGACGTCGTTAACTAGTGCCTGAAAGACAGCTGGAGCGTTAACGAGGCCGAAAGGAAGAACCCGGTATTCAAAGTGCCCTAACGGAGTGTTAAACGCCGTCTTCCACTCGTCCCCCTCCCTGATGCGCACGAGATGGTAGGCGTTACGAAGGTCCAATTTGGTGAAAAACCTGGCTCCCTGCAGGATCTCGAAGGCTGAAGACATAAGAGGAAGCGGATAACGATTCTTAACTGTTATGTCATTCAGCCCTCGATAATCCACGCATGGGCGCAGGGACCCGTCCTTCTTCTGAACAAAAAAACCCCGCTCCGGCGGGAGAGGAGGAGGAGACTATGGTACCGGCGTCGAGCGAAACCGACAAATAATCCTCGAGAGCCTTACGTTCGGGAGCCGACAGAGAGTATAATCTACCCCGGGGGGAGTAGTTCCCTGGAAGGAGATCAATACTACAGTCATACGACCGGTGTGGAGGGAGAGAAGTGGCCTTGGAACGACTGAACACCGTGCGCAGATCGTGATACTCCTCCGGCACCCCTGTCAAATCGCCAGGCTCCTCCTGTGAAGAAGAGACAGAGGAAACAGGAGGGATAGCAGACATTAAACAGGTCACATGACAAGAAACATTCCAGGATAGGATAGTATTACTAGACCAATTAATAGAAGGGTTATGGCGCACTAGCCAGGGATGACCCAAAACAACAGGTGTAAAAGGTGAACGAAAAATTAGAAAAGAAATGGTTTCGCTATGATTACCAGAGACAGTGAGGGTTAAAGGCAGCGTCTCACGCTGAATCTTGGGGAGAGAACTACCATCTAAAGCGAACAAGGCCGTGGGCTCCCTAACTGTCTGAGAGGAATGTCATGTTCCCGAGCCCAGGTCTCGTCCATAAAACAGCCCTCCGCCCCAGAGTCTATCAAGGCACTGCAGGAAGCAGATGAACCGGGCCAGCGGAGATGGACCGGAAAGGTAGTGCGTGATCCAGAAGGAGAGGCCTGAGTAGTTGCACTCACCAGTAGCCCTCCTCTTACTGATGAGCTCTGGCTTTTACTGGACATGAGGTGACAAAATGACCAGCGGAGCCGCAGTAGAGACAGAGGCGATCAGTGATTCTCCGTTCCTTCTCCTTGGCCGAGATGCGGATACCCCCCAGCTGCATAGGCTCAGCATCCGAGCCGGCGGAGGAGGGTGGCAGTGATGCGGCAGGTGGCAGTGATGTGGAGAGGGAGCAACGGAGAACGCGAGCTCCTTTCCACGAGCTCGGCGACGAAGATCAAACCGTCGCTCTATGCGAATAGCGAGAGCTATTAAGGAGTCCAGACTGGAAGGAACCTCCCGGGAGAGGATCTCATCCTTAACCTCGACGAGGAGACCCTCCAGAAAACGAGCGAGCAAAGCCGGCTCGTTCCAGTCACTAGAGGCAGCGAGAGTGCGAAACTCAATAGAATAATCCGTTATGGATCGATTCCCCTGACATAGGGAAGACAGGGCCCTGGAAGCCTCCTCGCCAAAAACAGAACGGTCAAAAACCCGTATCATCTCCTCCTTAAAGTCCTGATACTGGTTAATACACTCAGCCCTCGCCTCCCAGATTGCCGTGCCCCACTCACGCGCCCGTCCGGTAAGGAGAGAAATGACGTAGGCGATGCGGGCTGCGCTCCTGGAGTAAGTGTTGGGCTGGAGAGAGAACACCACATCACACTGAGTGAGGAATGAGCGGCACTCAGTGGGCTCCCCAGAGTAACACGGCGGGTTGTTGATCCTGGGCTCCGGAGACTCGGAAACCCTGGAAGTGGGCGGTGGATCGAGGTGGAGTTGGTGAACCTGTCTTGTGAGGTCGGAGACTTGGACGGCCAGGGTCTCAACGGCATGTCGAGCAGCAGACAATTCCTCCTCGTGTCTGCCTAGCATCGCTCCCTGGAACTCGACGGCGGAGTGAAAAGGGTCCGGAGCCGCTGGGTCCATTCTTGGTCTGATTCTTCTGTTATGTACTTGAGTGAAGACCCAAAAGCGGTTTTAACAGAAAACAGAGTTCTTTAATGAAAAACAGGAATGGCATAAATCCTCCTCCAACGTAGTCAATGGAACAAAAGAACGTAGTATAATGCAGGATGCACCTGCCAGGCAGACTCCGACAGGATAGGACAAGGTGGAAGCAAACGGGACGACAGCTTGCTTCTGGCATCAAAAACACAAACAAGAATCAGACACTGAAAGTAGCAGGAACAGAGAGAGAAATAGAGACCTAATCAGAGGGGGAAGAGAGAACAGGTGGGAAGGAGTGAATGAGCTAGTTAGGGGAGATGTAGAACAGCTGAAGAATGAGAGACAGAGAAGGTAACCTAAAAAGACCAGCAGAGAGAGACAGAGTGAAGAGAAAGGACAGGAACAGACATAACAAGACATGACACCGTGTGGTAACAAACACTAACACGGAAAATAATCACCCACAACTCAAAAGTGAAACGAGGCTACCTAAATATGGTTCTCAATCAGGGACAACGATAAACAGCTGCCTATGATTGAGAACCATACCAGGCCAAACACAGAAATCCCAAAACATAGAAAAAGGAACATAGACAACCCACCCAACTCATGCCCTGACCATACTAAAACAAAGACATAATAAAAGAACTAAGATCAGAACGTGACAGCGGCTTCCAGAAAGAACAGGAGTACCGTCGACATGATATTCATGACACGGCAACTCCAGGAGATGTGCCGTGAACAACATCAGGACCTTTTCATGGCCTTTGTCGACCTCTCCAAGGCCTTCGGCACTGTGAGCAGGGAACTACTATGGGGCAGTCTACTCAAATTTGGCTGTTGAGACACATTTCTCAATGTGTCTCAATTTCTCACATTGGAGTAAGCATTGGTGTGAAGCATTGATGTGTGCTGGCACCTGTACTTTTAACATCTTCCTCCTATGTGTCACCCACCTTCTCCACAAGGAGCTTGAGGACAGCAGCGGGTTTCAGGGTGGATGGAAACCTATTCAACATCAGTCCGTACTTGTAGGGGCTGTGAGGGTCTATAGCAGGAAGGGATTACCAACACCACCAAGACAGAAGTGGTCTGCCAATGGAGACCCACCATGCCTGTCTTCACTGTTGAACACAAAACACTGGCAATAGTCCTGTCCTTCAAATACCTGGGCAACATCCTCTCGGGAGACTGCAGCATCGACCTCAAAATTCAAAATAGGATCAAGCATCAGCTGCCTTCAGGAAACTCAGACGCAGGGTCTTCCAAAACAGGGATCTCCACCTCCACACTAAAGTCACCGTCTACCAAGCCATCTGCATCTCCACACTTCTTTACAGCTGTGAAGCCTGGGTCACCTACAGTCGCCACAACAAGCAGCTTGGGCGATTGCACATAAGATGCCTTCAGCTCAAAAATACTTGCTAAGACCAACTGCAAGAGAATGGAGGCTATGGTCACTAAACACCGACTGCGCTGGCTTGGGCATGTCATTAGAATTTCTCAGAATATCCTGTATGGCCAGCTACATCTTGGCCAGCGGTCTGCAAGGGGGGCAGATGCCCCACCTGCCTCAGATTTGTTGATCTAGGATTGGTCCCTACAGTTGCTGTTAACTCTGAAGTGGAAGTCATCATCAGATATGATGGACTCCTATCGTGCGTGGTGGAGGTGGTGTGGTGGTGAGGTGGGGGTGTGTTGAGGTGTTGGTGATAATGGTGGTGGTGTGTGGTGGTGTGGTGGTGGTGTGGGGTGGTGTTGGTGATAATGGAGGTAGTTGTGCAAGGGTGGTGGTGTGGTGGTAGCGGTGTTGGTGGTAATGGTGGTGGTGGTGTGGTGTTGGTGGTGGTGGTGGTGGTGGCATGGTGGTGGTTGTGGTGCTGTTGTGGTGGTGGTGTGGTGGTGGTAGTGGTGTTGGTGGTAATGGTGGTGGTGTGGTGGTGTTGTGGTGGTGGTGGTGGTGTAGAGAGTGGTGGTGTGGTGGTAGCGGTGTTGGTGGTAATGGTGGTGGTGTGGTGTTGGTGGTGGTGGTGGTGGTGGCATGGTGGTGGTAGTGGTGTGATGGTGTTGGTGATGGTAGTGGTGTGATGTGGAGGTGGTAGTGTGGTTGTGGTGGTGGTGGCAGTGGTAGTGGTGGTGGTGGCGGTGGTTGTGGTGGTGATGTTAGTGGTGTGGTGGGGTTGGTGATGGAAGTGGTATGATGTGGAGGTGGTAGTGTGGTTGTGGTGGTGGTGGCAGTGGTAGTGGTGGTGGTGGTGGTTGTGGTAGTGGTGGTGTTGTGGTGGTGATGGTAGTGATATGGTGGTGGTGGTTGTGGTAGTGGTGGTGGTTGTGGTAGTAGTGGTGGTGGTGTTGCTGGTGTTGTGGCTGTGGTGGTGTTGGTGATGGTGATGGTAGTGATATGGTGGTGGTGGTTGTGGTAGTGGTGGTGGTTGTGGTAGTAGTGGTGGTGGTGTTGTGGTTGTAGTAGTGGTGCTGTTGGGTGTTGTGGCTGTGGTGGTGTTGGTGATGGTGATGGTGATGGTAGGGGTGGCAGGGTAGCCTGGTGCTTATATCATTGGACTAGTATCCGAAAGTTTGCAAGTTCGAATCCCGCGCTGACAAGGTACTGAATCTGTCGTTCTGCCCCTGAACAGGCAGTTAACCCTGTTCCTAGGCCATCATTGAAAATAAATTTGTTCTTAACTGACTTGCCTAGTTAAATAAAGGTTTATAAAAGTGATGTGGTTGTGGTGGTGTGTTGAGTTTGACTTTGGTGGTGAAATAGTAGCAACCATAGAGGTGAGATAGGCCTATAGTTAATTCTGAAGTAGCGAGCAGAGGATGAGCAATGTTTCAAGGTGGTTAGTGTGTAAAGGAACCTTGCCAGAGACAGTAGACCTAGCATTTTGCTCAGAGGCCCGACACGTTCTTACATGGCGTACAGGAGACTTGTGTTCAAACCAAGTCGGGCATAGAAAACATGTGGCTTTCAACTTATGGAAAATCTTCTCAGATTTTCACCACTCCACCACACCCACCACACCACCACCACTAACCTCCTCCTGACCACACATGCAGCTTCAGCCCCCACTGCCATGACTTGAGTGGAAGGTTGTTCTGCAGAACTTGACCAAAAGGAATGACCTTGCACCAAGTGGAGGAGAGAAATCTGATTTAGACATTTCCGGGCTTGAGCAGGCATGACCTGTCACGCCCAGCCGGCAGTTTGTTGGATGTGAATCCAGGCTAGAAGAACCCGTGAACTGCAGTAGTCACACAGGAGGAGGTGGAGTGGAAGTAGCATTATGAGCAACCGTGCTATTTAAGTGTACAGCTTTAACTGGAGCCTGGCGGAAACAGCAGAAGCACTGGAGTGGCTCTCCTGTCTCTCCTATGTAGCAAATGAGGTGTGTGTGTGTGTGTGTGTGTGTGTGTGTGTGTGTGTGTGTGTGTGTGTGTGTGTGTGTGTGTGTGTGTGTGTGTGTGTGTGTGTGTGTGTGTGTGTGTGTGTGGGATCATGTTCATGTACGTGTATGTTTGCATTAGTCTGTGCATACGTGTGTTTATGTGTGTGTGTGTGCATGCGTGAATACGTGCATGTTGCATTTGTGTGTGTGTTAGACAGCCAGCCTCCTGTTTGCTGGGCAGCAGATGAGCCTTATCAGTATTCCAGTGGGCACCTCTCCGCTACATGTGCAACTTTCTCTCTCTCTCTCTCTCTCTCTCTCTCTCTCTCTCTCTCTCTCTCTCTCTCTCTCTCTCTCTCTCTCTCGCTCTCTCTCTCTCTCTCTCTCTCTAGTCAGAACTTAGCTGTCGTGGCCGTGCTCAGAAGATGATAGTCCTGATAACCAATCACTGAGGTAGAAATGCTCTGGTTTTCATTATGATTATTAGTTCTATATGGGACGGACGGTTCCAGTTTAAGTAACTGATGTACTGTTGTTGGACTAAAGGACAGAGGCTACTGTTTGGAGGGACAGAGGCTACTGTTTGGAGGGACAGAGGCTGCTGTTTGGAGGGACAGAGGCTACTGTTTGGGGGACAGAGGCTACTGTTTGGAGGGACATAAGCTACTGTTTGGAGGGACAGAGAATACTGTTTGGAGGGACAGAGGCTACGGCTCTGTTTGGAGGACAGAGGCTACTGTTTGGAGGGGACAGAGGCTACTGTTTGGAGGAACAGAGGCTACTGTTTGGAGGGACAGAGGCTACTGTTTGGAGGGACAGAGGCTACTGTTTGGAGGGACAGAGGCTACTGTTTGGAGGGACAGAGGCTACTGTTTGGAGGGACAGAGGCTACTGTTTGGAGGGACAGAAGGCTACTGTTTGGAGGGACAGAGGCTACTGTTTGGAGGGACAGAGGCTACTGTTTGGAGGGACAGAGGCTACTGTTTGGAGGGACAGAGGCTACTGTTTGGAGGGACAGAGGCTACTGTTTTGGAGGGACAGAGGCTACTGTTTGGAGGGACAGAGGCTACTGTTTGGAGGGACAGAGGCTACTGTTTGGAGGGACAGAGTCTACTGTTTGGAGGGACAGAGGCTACTGTTTGGAGGGACAGTGTCTACTGTTTGGAGGGACAGAGGCTACTGTTTGGAGGGACAGAGGCTACTGTTTGGACAGAGGCTACTGTTTGGAGGGACAGAGGCTACTGTTTGGAGGGGACAGAGGCTACTGTTTGGAGGGATGGAGTCTACTGTTTGGAGGGACAGAGGCTACTGTTTGGAGGGACAGAGGCTACTGTTTGGAGGGACAGAAGTTACTGTTTGGAGGGACAGAGGCTACTGTTTGGAGGGACAGAGGCTACTGTTTGGAGGGGGACAGAGCTACTGTTTGGAGGACAGAGGCTACTGTTTGGAGGACAGAAGTTACTGTTTGGAGGGACAGAGGCTACTGTTTGGAGGGACAGAGGCTACTGTTTGGAGGATGGAGTCTACTGTTTGGAGGGACAGAGGCTACTGTTTGGAGGGACAGAGGCTGCTGTTTGGAGGGACAGAGTCTACTGTTTGGAGGACAGAGGCTACTGTTTGGAGGGACAGAGGCTACTGTTTGGAGGGACAGAGGCTACTGTTTGGAGGGACATAAGCTACTGTTTGGAGGGACAGAGGCTACTGTTTGGAGGACAGAGGCTACTGTTTGGAGGGACAGAGGCTACTGTTTGGAGGGACAAGAGGCTACTGTTTGGAGGGACAGAGGCTACTGTTTGGGACAGAGGCTACTGTTTGGAGGGACAGGAAGGCTACTGTTTGGAGGACAGAGGCTACTGTTTGGAGGGACAGAGGCTACTGTTTGGAGGGACAGAGGCTACTGTTTTGGAGGGACAGAGGCTACTGTTTGGAGGGACAGAGGCTACTGTTTGGAGGGACAGAGGCTACTGTTTGGAGGGACAAGAGGCTACTGTTTGGAGGGACCCGAGGCTACTGTTTGGAGGGACAGTGTCTAATGTTTGGAGGGACAGAGGCTACTATGCGAAATTTGTACACCCGTATGTGTGTATGTACATGCCTCTCCAACCGCTGTGCATTTCCCCATCCAGTCCCAGTTAAATCCACTGAACCTTTTTCCTAGTACTCTTATCTTAGCTGTGTCTGTTTCAACACAGACAGGACAGGGTGGTAGCGACACCACTAATATTCACAGTCCAACATCCTGGGCGTGATGGTATAGTGGCTGCTGGTCCTGGCATTCTGCATGATACCGCTGTGATTATCTCCTGTAATCTTTAATAATGTCCCACATGGCAAGACTCAGAGCAATAAGCTGCAGCTGCTCTAGCAGCTGGCTGTGTGTAGTGGGAGCGTGTGTGTGTGTGTGTGTGTGTGTGTGTGTGTGTGTGTGTGTGTGTGTGTGTGTGTGTGTGTGTGTGTGTGTGTGTGTGTGTGTGTGTGTGTGTGTGCGTGTGTTTGTGTGTGTTTGTGAGATGAGTACTGAGCAGTGAGCTGGCCTTGCTGGCCCTCATGTCCTGCATTCTGGCCAGTTGTGGCTCTAAGGGACCGATCTTGTGACCTCAAGGGATTACCACTTTATCTTCCATGGGAATCATGCCTACCTACTCCAGCCTCTGGACCACTCCAGCCCTCTGGACCACTCCAGCCCTCTCTAGCCCTCTGGACCACTCCAGCCCTCTGGACCACTCCAACCTTCTGGACCACTCCAGCCCTCTCTATACCTCTGGACCACTCCAGCCCTCTGGACCACTCCAGCCTCTCTAAACCCTGGACCACTCCCAGCCCTCTGGACCACTCCAGCCCTCTCTAAACCCCTGGACCACTCCAGCCCTCTCTCTAAACCCCTGGACCACTCCAGCCCTCTGGACCACTCCAGCCCTCTCTAAACCCCTGGACCACTCCAGCCCCTCTGGACCACTCCAGCCCTCTCTAAACCTCTGGACCACTCCAGCCCTCTGGACCACTCAGCCCTCTCTAAACCCCTGGACCACTCCAGCCCTCTGGACCCCTCCAGCCCTCTGGACCCCTCTGGACCCCTCAGCCCTCTGGACCCCTCCAGCCCTCTGGACCACTCCAGCCCTCTCTAAACCCATGGACCACTCCCAGCCCTCTCTAAACCCATGGACCACTCCAGCCCTCTCTAGACCTCTGGACTACTCCAGCTCTCTCTAGACCTCTGGACCACTCCAGCCCTCTGGACCACTCCAGCCCTCTCTGGACCACTCCAGCCCTCTCTAGACCTCTGGACCACTCCAGCCCTCTCTAGACCTCTGGACTACTCCAGCTCTCTCTAGACCTCTGGACCACTCCAGCCCTCTGGACCACTCCAGCCCTCTCTAGACCTCTGGACCACTCCAGCCCTCTCGCGACCTCTGGACTACTCCAGCTCTCTCTAGACCTCTGGACCACTCCAGCCCTCTGGACCACTCCAGCCCTCTCTAGACCACTGGACCACTCCAGTCCTCTCTCCAGCTCTCTCTAGACCTCTGCCTCCAGCCCTCTGGACCACTCCAACCTTCTGGACCACTCCAACCCTCTCTAGCCCTCTGGACCCCTCCAGCCCTCTCTAGACCTCTGGACCCCTCTATCCCTCTCTAGCCCTCTGGACCCCTCCAACCCTCTCTAGCCCTCTGGAACCCTCAACCCTCTCTAGCCCTCTGGACCACTCCAACCCTCTCTAGCCCTCTGGACCACTCCAGCCCTCTCTAGCCCTCTGGACCTTTCCAACCCTCTCTCGCCCGCTGGACCCTCCAACCCACTCTAGCCCTCTGGACCCCTCCCAACCCTCTCTAGCCCTCTGGACCCCTCCAACCCTCTCTCAAGCCCTCTGGATCCTCCAACCCACTCTAGCCCTCTGGACCCCTCCAACCCTCTCTAGCCCTCTGGACCCCTCCAACCCTCTCTAGCCCTCTGGACCCCTCCAACCACTCTAGCCCTCTGGACCCCTCCAACCCACTCTAGCCCTCTGGACCACTCCAACCCTCTCTATCCCTCTGGACCACTCCAGCCCTCTCTAGCCCTCTGGACCTTTCCAACCCTCTCTCGCCCTCTGGACCCCTCCAACCCTCTCTTGCCCTCTGGACCCCTCCAACCCACTCTCGCCCTCTGGATCCCTCCAACCCCTCTAGCCCTCTGGACCCCTCCAACCCACTCTAGCCCTCTGGACCACTCCAACCCTCTCTAGCCCTCTGGACCACTCCAGCCCTCTCTAGCCCTCTGGACCTTTCCAACCCTCTCTCGCCCTCTGGACCCCTCCAACCCTCTCTAGCCCTCTGGACCCCTCCAACCCTCTCTCGCCCTCTGGACCCCTCCCCAACCCACTCTAGCCCTCTGGACCCCTCCAGCCATCTCTAGCCCTCTGGACCACTCCAACCCTCTCTAGCCCTCTGGACCCCTCCAACCCACTCTAGCCCTCTGGACCCCTCCAGCCATCTCTAGCCCTCTGGACCACTCCAACACTCTCTAGCCCTCTGGACCCTTCCAACCCTCTCTCGCCCTCTGGACCACTCCAACCCTCTCTAGCCCTCTGGACCCCTCCAACCCACTCTAGCCCTCTGGACCCCTCCAGCCATCTCTCTAGCCCTCTGGACCACTCCAGCACTCTCTGGCCCTCTGGACCCCTCCACCCTCTCTCGCCCTCTGGACCCCTCCACCCACTCTAGCCCTCTGGACCACTCCAACCCTCTCTCGCCCTCTGGACCCCTCTAACCCACTCTAGCCCTCTGGACCCCTCCAGCCATCTCTAGCCCTCTGGACCACTCCAAACCTCTCTCGCCCTCTGGACCCCTCTAACCCTCTCTAGCCCTCTGGACCCCTCCAGCCATCTCTAGCCCTCTGGACCACTCCTACACTCTTTAGCCCTCTGGACCCCTCCAGCCATCTCTAGCCCTCTGGAACACTCCAACCCTCTCTCGCCCTCTGGACCCTCCAACCCTCTCTCGCCCTCTGGACCCCTCCAACCCACTCTAGCCCTCTGGACCCCTCCAACCCTCTCTCGCCCTCTGGACCCCTCCAACCCACTCTAGCCCTCTGGACCCCTCCAACCCACTCTAGCCCTCTGGACCCCTCCAACCCACTCTAGCCCTCAGGACCCCTCCAACCCTCTCTAGCCCTCTGGACCCCTCCAGCCATCTCTAGCCCTCTGGACCACTCCAACACTCTCTAGCCCTCTGATTGAGCTGGACTGGGCTGCACCGTGCTATGGCCCGTGACGTGAACGGGAGAAAGCGCCAGGTCATATTGTCAACAAGACAGCATGGTTCATCATTCAGAAACATACAACAAAATATAAGTTCAAATGTTTTAACTCATTTTAAGTTTTTATCAAGAGCAAACAATACTTTTCATGTGAACACTGAATCATTACTCCGGACACTCTCTCTCCTTCTTTTCCTCACCTCCTTTCTTACATTGCTCTCTCTTAAATCTTTCTCTTCCATCCCTCTCTCTTCCATCCCTGTCTCTTACATCTCTCTCTTCCATCCCTCTCTCTTACATCTCTCTCTTACATCCCTGTCTCTTACATCTCTCTCTTACATCCCTCTCTCTTACATCCCTGTCTCTTACATCCCGCTCGCTTACATCCCTCTCTCTTACATCCCTCTTTCTTACATCCCTCTCTCTTACATCTCTCTCTTACATCCCTCTGTCTTACAACTCTCTCTTACATCCCTCTCTCTTACATCTCTCTCTTACATCTCTCTCTCTTACATCCCTCTTTCTTACATCCCTCTCTCTTACATCTTTCTCTTCCATCCCTCTCTCTTCCATCCCTATTTCTTCCATATCTCTCTTACATCCCTCTTTCTTACATCTCTCTCTTCCATCCCTCAATCTTACATCTCTCTCTTCCATCCCTCTTTCTTACATCTCTCTCTTACATCCCTCTCTCTTACATCCCTCTTTCTTACATCTCTCTCTTACATCCCTCTCTCTTACATCCCTCTCACTTACATCCCTCTTTCTTACATCTCTCTTTTACATCCCTCTCTCTTACATCCCTCTTTCTTACATCCCTCTCTCTTACATCTCTCTCTTACATCTCTCTCTTACATCCCTCTTTCTTACATCTCTCTCTTACATCCCTGTCTCTTACATCTCTCTCTTCCTTCCCTCTCTCTTCCATCCCTCTCTCTTACATCCCTCTTTCTTACATCCCTCTCTGACATCCCTCTCTCTTACATCCCTCTCTCTTACATCCCTCTTTCATACATCTCTCTCTTACATCCCTCTTTCTTACATCTCTCTCTTACATCCCTCTTTCTTACATCTCTCTCTTACATCCCTCTCTCTTCCATCCCTCTCTCTTACATCCCTGTCTCTTACATCTCTCTCTTCCATCCCTGTCTCTTACATCTCTCTCTTACATCCCTCTCTCTTACATCCGCTCGCTTACATCCCTCTCTCTTACATCCCTCTTTCTTACATCCTTCTCTCTTACATCTCTCTCTTACATACCTCTCTCTTACATCCCTCTTTCTTACATCCCTCTCTCTTACATCTCTCTCTTACATCCTCTCTCTTACATCTCTCTCTTCCATCCCTCTTTCTTACATCTCTCTCTTACATCCCTCTCTCTTACATCCCTCTTTCTTACATCTCTCTCTTACATCCCTCTCTCTTACATCCCTCTCTCTTACATCCCTCTTTCTTACATCTCTCTTTTACATCCCTCTCTCTTACATCCCTCTTTCATACATCTCTCTCTTACATCCCTCTTTCTTACATCTCTCTCTTACATCCCTCTTTCTTACATCTCTCTCTTACATCCCTCTCTCTTCCATCCCTCTCTCTTACATCCCTGTCTCTTACATCTCTCTCTTCCATCCCTGTCTCTTCCATCTCTCTCTTACATCCCTCTCTCTTACATCCCGCTCGCTTACATCCCTCTCTCTTACATCCCTCTTTCTTACATCCTTCTCTCTTACATCTCTCTCTTACATCCCTCTCTCTTACATCCCTCTTTCTTACATCCCTCTCTCTTACATCTCTCTCTTACATTCCTCTCTCTTACATCTCTCTCTTACATCCCTCTTTCCTACATCTCTCTCTTCCATCCCTCTTTCTTACATCTCTCTCTTACATCCCTCTCTCTTACATCCCTCTTTCTTACATCTCTCTCTTACATCCCTCTCTCTTACATCCCTCTCTCTTACATCCCTCTTTCTTACATCTCTCTTTTACATCCCTCTCTCTTACATCCCTCTTTCTTACATCTCTCTCTTCCATCCCTCTTTCTTACATCTCTCTCTTACATCCCTCTCTCTTACATCCCTCTTTCTTACATCTCTCTCTTACATCCCTCTCTCTTACATCCTCTCTCTTACATCCCTCTTTCTTACATCTCTCTTTTACATCCTCTCTCTTACATCCCTCTTTCTTACATCCTCTCTCTTACATCTCTCTCTTACATCCCTCTCTCTTACATCTCTCTCTTACATCCGCTTTCTTACATCTCTCTCTCTTCCATCCCTCTTTCTTCCATCTCTCTCTTACATCCCTCTCTCTTACATCCCTCTTTCTTACATCTCTCTCTTACATCCCTCTCTCTTACATCCCTCTCTCTCATATCCCTCTTTCTTACACCTCTCTCTTACATCCCTCTCTCTTATATCTATCTCTTACATCCGTCTCTCTTACGTCCCTCTTTCTTACATCTCTCTCTTACATCCCTGTCTCTTACATCCCGCTCACTTACATCCCTCTCTCTTACATCCCTCTTTCTTACATCCCTCTCTCTTACATCCCTCTCTCTTACTTCCCTTTTTCTTCCATCTCTCTCTTACATCCCTCTCCCTTACATCTCTCTCTTACATCCCTCTTTCTTACATCCCTCTCTCTTACATCCCTCTTTCTTACGTCCCTCTCTCTTACATCTTTCTCTTCCATCCCTCTCTCTTCCATCCCTATTTCTGCCATCTCTCTCTTCCATCCCTCTTTCTTCCATCTCTCTCTTCCATCCCTCTTTCTTACATCTCTCTCTTCCATCCCTCTTTCTTACATCTCTCTCTTCCATCCCTCTCTCCTCCATCCCTATTTCTTTCATCTCTCTCTTCCATCCCTCTTTCTTCCATCTCTCTCTTTTATTTCCCTCTCTCTTCCATCCCTATTTCTTCCATCTCTCTCTTCCATCCCTCTTTCTTCCATCTCTCTCTCTTACATCCCTCTCTCTTACATCTCTCTCTTACATCCCTCTCTCTTACATCCCTCTTTCTTACATCCTCTCTCTTACATCTCTCTCTTACATCCCTCTTTCTTACATCCCTCTCTCTTTCATCCCTCTCTCTTACATCCCTCTTTCTTACATCTCTCTCTTACATCCTCTCTCTTTACATCCTCTCTTTTACATCCCTCTCTCTTACATCCCTCTTTCTTACATCCCTCTCTTACATCCCTCTTTCTTACATCTCTCTTACATCCCTCTCTTTACATTCTCTCTCTTACATCCTCTCTCTTACATCACTCTCTCTCTTCATCATTCTCTCTTACATCACTCTCTCTTTACATCCCTCTCTCTTTACATCCCTCTCTCTTACATCACTCTTTGTTATATCTCTCTCTTCCATCCCTCTCTCTCTTACATCCCTCGCTCTCCCTCTTTTCCTCACCTTCTCCCCTTCTCTCCCTCTCTCTTCTCTCACTCTCTCTTACATCCCTCTCTCGTTTCTCCCTCTCTCTTCTCACTCTCTCTTTACATCCCTCTCTCTTTACATCCCTCTCTCTTACATCCCTCTTTCTTATATCTCTCTCTTCCATCCCTCTCTCTCTTACATCCCTCTCTCTTACATCTCTCTCTTACATCCCTCTTTCTTACATCCCTCTCTCTTTCATCCCTCTCTCTTACATCCCTCTTTCTTACATCTCTCTCTTACATCCCTCTCTCTTTACATCCCTCTCTTTTACATCCCTCTCTCTTACATCCCTCTTTCTTACATCCCTCTCTTACATCCCTCTTTCTTACATCTCTCTCTTACATCCCTCTCTCTTTACATTCCTCTCTCTTACATCCCTCTCTCTTACATCACTCTCTCTCTTCATCATTCTCTCTTACATCACTCTCTCTTTACATCCCTCTCTCTTTACATCCCTCTCTCTTACATCACTCTTTGTTATATCTCTCTCTTCCATCCCTCTCTCTCTTACATCCCTCGCTCTCCCTCTTTTCCTCACCTTCTCCCCTTCTCTCCCTCTCTCTTCTCTCACTCTCTCTTACATCCCTCTCTCGTTTCTCCCTCTCTCTTCTCACTCTCTCTTTACATCCCTCTCTCTTTACATCCCTCTCTCTTACATCCCTCTTTCTTATATCTCTCTCTTCCATCCCTCTCTCTCTTACATCCCTCTCTCTTACATCAAATCAAATCAAATCAAATCAAATTTATTTATATAGCCCTTCGTACATCAGCTGATATCTCAAAGTGCTGTACAGAAACCCAGCCTAAAACCCCAAACAGCAAGCAATGCAGGTGTAGAAGCACGGTGGCTAGGAAAAACTCCCTAGAAAAGCCAAAACCTAGGAAGAAACCTAGAGAGGAACCAGGCTATGTGGGGTGGCCAGTCCTCTTCTGGCTGTGCCGGGTAGAGATTATAACAGAACATGGCCAAGATGTTCAAATGTTCATAAATGACCAGCATGGTCGAATAATAATAAGGCAGAACAGTTGAAACTGGAGCAGCAGCACGGCCAGGTGGACTGGGGACAGCAAGGAGTCATCATGTCAAGTAGTCCTGGGGCATGGTCCTAGGGCCGCGGTTCAGTTGAAACTGGAGCAGCAGCACGGCCAGGTGGACATCTCTCTCTTACATCCCTCTTTCTTACATCCCTCTCTCTTTCATCCCTCTCTCTTACATCCCTCTTTCTTACATCTCTCTCTTACATCCCTCTCTCTTTACATCCCTCTCTTTTACATCCCTCTCTTACATCCCTCTTTCTTACATCCCTCTCTTACATCCCTCTTTCTTACATCTCTCTCTTACATCCCTCTCTTTACATTCCTCTCTCTTACATCCCTCTCTCTTACATCACTCTCTCTCTTCATCATTCTCTCTTACATCACTCTCTCTTTACATCCCTCTCTCTTACATCCTCTCTCTTACATCACTCTTTGTTATATCTCTCTTCCATCCCTCTCTCTCTTACATCCCTCGCTCTCCTCTTTTCCTCACCTTCTCCCCTTCTCTCCCTCTCTCTTCTCTCACTCTCTCTTACATCCCTCTCTCGTTTCTCCCTCTCTCTTCTCACTCTCTTTACATCCTCTCTCTTTACATCCCTCTCTCTTACATCCCTCTTTCTTATATCTCTCTTCCATCCCTCTCTCTTACATCCCTCTTTCTTACATCTCTCTTTTACATCCCTCTCTCTTACATCCCTCTTTCTTACATCTCTCTCTTCCATCCCTCTTTCTTACATCTCTCTCTTACATCCCTCTCTCTTACATCCCCTTTCTTACATCTCTCTCTTACATCCCTCTCTCTTACATCCCTCTCTCTTACATCCCTCTTTCTTACATCTCTCTTTTACATCCCTCTCTCTTACATCCCTCTTTCTTACATCCCTCTCTCTTACATCTCTCTCTTACATCCCTCTCTCTTACATCTCTCTCTTACATCCCGCTTTCTTACATCTCTCTCTCTTCCATCCCTCTTTCTTACATCTCTCTCTTACATCCCTCTCTCTTACATCCCTCTTTCTTACATCTCTCTCTTACATCCCTCTCTCTTACATCCCTCTCTCTCATATCCCTCTTTCTTACACCTCTCTCTTACATCCCTCTCTCTTATATCTATCTCTTACATCCGTCTCTCTTACGTCCCTCTTTCTTACATCTCTCTATTACATCCCTCTTTCTTCCATCTCTCTCTTTTACATCCCTCTCTCTTCCATCCCTATTTCTTCCATCTCTCTCTTCCATCCCTCTTTCTTCCATCTCTCTCTTCCATCCCTCTTTCTTACATCTCTCTCTTCCATCCCTCTTTCTTACATCTCTCTCTTCCATCCCTCTTTCTTCCATCTCTCTCTTCCATCCCTCTCTCCTCCATCCCTATTTCTTTCATCTCTCTCTTCCATCCCTCTTTCTTCCATCTCTCTCTTTTACATCCCTCTCTCTTCCATCCCTATTTCTTCCATCTCTCTCTTCCATCCCTCTTTCTTCCATCTCTCTCTTCCATCCCTCTCTCTTCCATCCCTCTCTCTTCCATCCCTCTCTCTTACATCCCTGTCTCTTCCATCTCTCTCTTCCATCCCTCTCTCTTACATCTCTATCTTACATCCCTCTCTCTTCCATCCCTCTCTCTTACATCCCTCTCTCTTACATCTCTCTCTTACATCCCTCTCTCTTACATCCCTCTTTCTTACATCCCTCTCTCTTACATCTCTCTCTTACATCCCTCTTTCTTACATCCCTCTCTCTTTCATCCCTCTCTCTTACATCCCTCTTTCTTACATCTCTCTCTTACATCCCTCTCTCTTTACATCCCTCTCTTTTACATCCCTCTCTCTTACATCCCTCTTTCTTACATCCCTCTCTTACATCCCTCTTTCTTACATCTCTCTCTTACATCCCTCTCTCTTTACATTCCTCTCTCTTACATCCCTCTCTCTTACATCACTCTCTCTCTTCATCATTCTCTCTTACATCACTCTCTCTTTACATCCCTCTCTCTTTACATCCCTCTCTCTTACTGTCAGGATTTGGCCAGGGTTGTTCCGGGTTTTTGTCAGTAGATGTCCCCATTGTGCTTTTTGTCCCTGTGTTTTTCCCTTGATCCCCATTATTGTTTGCACCTGTGTCTCGTTTCCCCTGATTGTATTTAAACCCTTTGTTTCCCTCAGTTCTGTGCTCTGTGTTTGTATGTTGGCACCCTGCCTAGTGTTCTGTGTGCTCTTGTCGATTCCGGGTGACGTTCTTGTGGTATTCTGTTTTTGTTTTGTTTATTTTTGGTGAGTTTCTTTTGAGTTCTTTTGTGTTTTACCTACCACCTTTTGGATTTGCCATTTTTGTATTTTAGGATTTTTCTTTATTAAATACACCGTCTTAAGTACTGCTGTGTCTGCCTCATCTTCTGGGTTCTGCTGTCTATTCGTGGCTCAGTTGGTTAAGTGACTGTTTCTCACTCCGGAGACCCAGGTTCGAAACCGGGTCCTGACAGAAACACAGAGCCAAAAATGAACCCAGAGGCAGCCAGTTCCCAGGACCTTTTTGCCACGCTGTCCCACCACCAGGAGACTGTCCAACGCCACGAAGCCGCCCTGGTTCAGCAAGAGGCCTTAATGGCTAGACATTCTCATCTTCTGTCGGAGATGCTGACTTCCATTAAGCAAATATCTGATCGACTTACCCGGCAACAGTTCCCGTCCCAGTACCTCAAGTTCACGTACCCATGGCAGTTAACCCCCTGGCTGAACCTCGTCTTCCACCTCCCCAACGGTTCTCAGGTGATCCAAGTGCTTGTAAAGGGTTTCTCACTCAATGTTCTCTCTCCTTTGAGCTGCAACCCTCGTCGTTTCCCACCGACCGGTCTAAGATCGCATATATCATCACCCTGCTGTCGGAAAAAGCCCTGGCCTGGGCTACTGCTGTGTGGGATGCCCATAGTTCCTGCTGTGCCAGCTACTCTGCCTTTGCTGAGGAATTCAAACGAGTGTTTCAAGGCCCAAGCAGTGGTTCTGACTCAGCCAAACAGCTCCTGACTCTCCATCAAGGTTGGCGCAGCGTGACGGACTATGCCATCCAGTTCCGCACGGTGGCAGCAGCGAGTGGCTGGAACAACGAGGCGCTCACGGTGTGCTTTCTGAAAGGCCTTTCCGACACTATCCAAGATGAACTGGCCACTCGGGAACCACCGGACAATCTCGAGTCCCTGATCAAGTTGGCCTCACGCATTGACCAGCGTCTGAGAGAGAGAGAACTCAACCGTAGACCTCTAGCTCCTATCAGTCCCAGCTCCGAGTCCCCACCTTTATCATCACTGGCTCCACCGGAACCCATGCAGATTGGACGCATCTCCCAGGCTGAGAGAGACCGCCGGATGAGGGAGCGCGCTGTCTATATTGCGGCAAACCGGGCCATTTCCGTTCCACGTGTCCCGGGCTCCAGGGAAACGCTCTGTCCCGTACAGACCGGGGGAACTGTAGCAGGGAAACATAACCTCCTCCCATCCGTCCAACTCCCGTCTGCTCATTCCAGTCACCCTCTCCTGGGACAACCACAAGCTTCACCTTCAAGCCTTGGTAGACTCTGGAGCCGCAGGTAACTTCATGGATGGTGTCTGGGCGAAGGAGAATGGCGTTCCCTCTGAACTTCTAAGTGACCCCATGAGGGTTACTACATTGGATGGAAGCCCTTTGGGATCTGGACTTGTCACTCATGTCACTACCTCCTTGAGACTTTCAGTTTCACAACACCAGGAATTGATGAACTTTCATTTGATCTCCTGTTCCGAGTTCCCTCTCGTCCTTGGATACCCCTGGCTTCACAGCCATAACCCTCACATCGACTGGTCTGTGGGCACTATCAAGCAGTGGGGTCCTACGTGCCAAGCTACTTGTATTTTCCAGAATTCCCGAGTTCTACTCCCGAGTCTTTAGAATCCATCGACCTGACCCGAGTTCCCGAGTGTTACCATGACCTCAAACTGGTGTTTAGCAAACAGAGGGCCACCATGCTACCACCCCATAGATCTTACGATTGCCCCATCGACCTGTTTCCGGGCACTTGCCCCCCCAGGGGTCGGATCTTTTCCCTATCTCCACCGAACGAGCTGCTATGGATACCTACATCAAGGACTCTCTGGAAGCAGGCCTCATGCGTCCATCAACCTCCCCGGCGGGAGCAGGGTTTCTTTGTGGCCAAGAAAGACGGTGGGTTACGTCCTTGCATCGACTACCGGGGACTCAATGACATAACCGTCGTAACCGTTACCCGCTACCCCTTATGGCCACAGCCTTTGAGCTGCTCCAGGAAGCAGTTGTTTTCACTAAGCTTGACCTGCGGGCATACCATCTTGTGCGGATCAGACCTGGTGACGAGTGGAAGACCGCTTTCAACACGCCTACTGGTCACTATGAATACTTGGTGATGCCCTTCGGCCTGACCAACGCCCCAGCGGTGTTCCAAGCGCTCATAAACGATGTGCTTAGGGATATGCTTAACATATTTGTGTTTGTTTACTTGGATGACATCCTCATCTTTTCGAGCTCCTTCAAGAACACACTAAGCATGTCAGACAAGTACTCAAACGCCTCCTGGACAGCCATCTGTACGTTAAGCCGGAAAAATGTGAATTCCATTCATCCCGAGTACAATTCCTGGGATTTGTAGTGGAACCCGGTCGAATCCAAATGGACCCTAGGAAGGTAGGGGCGGTAGCGGATTGGCCCACCCCCAAATCCGTTAAGGATGTTCAGCGTTTCCTGGGCTTCACAAACTTTTACCGCAAGTTCATCAAGAACTTCAGTTTGGTGGCAGCTCCTCTCTCAGCTTTAACCAAAGGAGGCAATGCAAGGTTTTTTGGGGAAGAGAAGCTGAGACGGCCTTCCAAGGACTCAAGCAGCGCATCCTCTCTGCTCCCATCCTGATACTACCGACTACGGATGAACCATTTGTGGTGGAGGTAGACGCATCAGAGGTTGGTGTTGGAGCTGTCCTGTCTCAGAGGGGTGAAGACAAGAAGCTTCATCCGTGCGCTTTCTTCTCACACCGCTTACCCCGACTGAGAGGAACTACGATGTGGGGGATCGTGAACTCCTAGCGGTTAAGATGGCATTGAAGGAATGGAGACACTGGCTCGAGGGGGCTTCTCACCCGTTTCAAGTGCTTACGGACCACAAAAATCTGGAGTATATCCAGCAGGCGAAGCGATTGAACTCTAGACAAGCTAGATGGTCTCTTTTCTTCAATCGATTCCAGTTTATCCTCACCTATCGGCCCGGGTCGAAGAATCTCAAACCGGATGCCCTGTCCGAGTCTACGCTCCTGCCATTCGAGATGACACGGACATGCCTGTCCTTCCTGCTGCTAAGATTGTGGCTCCGATCTCGTGGCAAGTTGAGGATACCGTGAGACGTGCTCAAGCTAGCGAACCGGACCCTAAAGGAGGCCCTGCCAATCGGTTGTTTGTCCCCAAGGCAGTGAGGACTCAGGTCCTTCTGTGGGGGCACTCCTCTCGCCTCACCTGTCATCCGGGCGTAGGTCGCACCTTGGAGTTCATCCAGCGTAAGTTCTGGTGGCCTACCATAGAGAAGACGTTGCCACTTTCGTCAATGCCTGCCCCGTGTGCTGCCAGGGCAAATCTTCTCACCTCCGCCCTCAAGGACTCCTTCATCCTTTACCTGTTCCCCACAGACCCTGGTCCCATATCTCATTGGACTTTATTACTGGACTTCCTCCATCCCATGGCAATACTACTATCCTAGTCATAATCGACAGGTTTTCAAAGGCGGCCAGGTTCGTCCCTCTGACTAAGTTACCTTCTGCCAAGGAAACGGCTGAGTTGGTAATTAATCATGTGTTCCGAGTCTTCGGCATTCCTCAAGATGTGGTTTCTGACAGAGGTCCCCAGTTCGCCTCAAGGTTTTGGAAGGCCTTCTGCCAACTCATGGGGGCTTCTGCCAGTCTATCTTCAGGGTACCATCCGGAGTCCAACGGCCAAACAGAGAGGATGAATCAAGAGCTGGAAACCACCCTCCGATGTATGACTCGTGACAACCCGTCCACATGGTCATCCTTTATTGTTTGGGCCGAATACGCGCACAACACCTTGCGCTCCTCCTCCACTGGTATGTCCCTTACAGTGTCAGTTTGGCTATGCTCCTCCATTGTTCCCGGACCAGGAGGCAGAAGTCAGAGTGCCTTCAGCCTTGAGGTTCGTCAGACGCTGTCGGCTTATGTGGAGGAAGACCCGTCTTAATCTGATACGTTCCTCACAGAGGTATCAACAACAAGCCAACAGACGTCGCCGTCCCGGGCCTACCCTGCGCCCCGGCCAGAGAGTCTGGCTTTCCACAAGAGACTTACCTCTACGGGTGGAGTCTCGCAAGCTGTCCCATAAATACATCGGTCCCTTCAAGGTTGCCAGGAGAGTTAACCCAGTTTCTTATCGCCTACACTTACCCAGATCCCTTAAGATTAATCCCACATTTCATGTGTCATTGTTAAAACCTGTTGTTTTTTCTCCCCTTGTCGGCAGACAGACCTCCCCCTCCGCCTCGTGTCATTGGAGGCCAGCCGGCTTATACCGTCCACCGGATACTGGATTCCCGCCGGGTGCAGCGGTCCTGGCAGTATCTGGTGGACTGGGAAGGCTACGGTCCTGAGGAGCGCTCCTGGGTTCCTGCCAAAGACATCCTGGACCCTGACCTCATTCGTCAGTTCAGGGTCCTCCACCCTGAGAGAGCTGGTAGGAACGTCAGGAGCCGTTCCTAGGGGGATTCTGTCAGGATTTGGCCAGGGTTGTTCCGGGTTTTTGTCAGTAGATGTCCCCATTGTGCTTTTTGTCCCTGTGTTTTTCCCTTGATCCCCATTATTGTTTGCACCTGTGTCTCGTTTCCCCTGATTGTATTTAAACCCTTTGTTTCCCTCAGTTCTGTGCTCTGTGTTTGTATGTTGGCACCCTGCCCTAGTGTTCTGTGTGCTCTTGTCGATTCCGGGTGACGTTCTTGTGGTATTCTGTTTTTTGTTTTTGTTTATTTTTGGTGAGTTTCTTTTGAGTTCTTTTGTGTTTTACCTACCACCTTTTGGATTTGCCATTTTTGTATTTTAGGATTTTTTCTTTATTAAATACACCGTCTTAAGTACTGCTGTGTCTGCCTCATCTTCTGGGTTCTGCTGTCTATTCGTGGCTCAGTTGGTTAAGTGACTGTTTCTCACTCCGGAGACCCAGGTTCGAAACCGGGTCCTGACACTTACATCACTCTTTGTTATATCTCTCTCTTCCATCCCTCTCTCTCTTACATCCCTCGCTCTCCCTCTTTTCCTCACCTTCTCCCCTTCTCTCCCTCTCTCTTCTCTCACTCTCTCTTACATCCCTCTCTCGTTTCTCCCTCTCTCTTCTCACTCTCTCTTTACATCCCTCTCTCTTTACATCCCTCTCTCTTACATCCCTCTTTCTTATATCTCTCTCTTCCATCCCTCTCTCCCTTACATCCCTCTCTCTCCCTCTTTTCCTCACCTTCTCCCCTTCTCTCCCTCTCTCTTCTCTCACTCTCTCTTACATCCCTCTCTCGTTTCTCCCTCTCTCTTCTCACTCTCTCTTACATCCCTTTCTCATTTCTCCCTCTCTCTTCTCACTCTCTCTTACATCCCTCTCTCGTTTCTTCCTCTCTCTTCTCACTCTCTCTTACATCCCTTTCTCATTTCTCCCTCTCTCTTCTCACTCTCTCTTACATCCCTTTCTCATTTCTCCTCTCTCTTCTTCTCTCTCTTACATCCCTTTCTCGTTTCTCCCTCTCTCTTCTCACTCTCTCTTACATCCCTTTCTCTTTGCTCCCTCTCTCTTCCCTCCCTCTCTCTTACATCCCTCTCTCTTTTCTCCCTCTCTCTTCTCTCCCTCACTCTCTGGGAGAAGGACCACACACACCTGTCACTGATTGGTGTCCCTGACGGTATTTAGAGAGGGGAGGGAAAAGAACATAACGCTACCAGGGTTAGATGCGACCGCTCCATCAGTATTCAATTCACCACACACACAGACATGCACAAACGCATGCACACACGCACGCACACACACACACACACACACACACACACACACACACACACACACACACACACACACACACACACACACACACACACACACACACACACACACACACACACACACACACACAGGGAGTCATACCTTGACCTCTGCTGTAGTTCAAAACTGCTTTATATGAAAGAATAGAAATTCATATCACTATGAGGATTATTTATATTAAATATCACGAGGTAACTACAATGATTCATCTCACAGCATGGGATGTGATCTAGGTGGTTTATTGTGCATTCTAAATACAGGACCATTCCAAAGTTTGGACACACCTACTCATTACAGGGTTTTCTTTATTTTGACTATTTTCTACATTGAGGAATAATAGTGAAGACATCAACACTATGAAATAACACATATGGAATCATGTAGTAACCAAAAAGTGTTAAACAAAGCAAACTATATTTTATATTTGAGAATCTTCAAAGTAGCCACCTCTTGCCTTGATGACAGCTTTGCACACTCTTTTAGTCAAGTATCAATAGATCCATGTCATGTTAAATGCTCTGGTATCCAGAGGGAAATGATATGTTTTATACTGTTGTAGAGGCTGTTCTTTTCATGGTGAGTGGGTCTACATAATGATATGTTTTATACTGTTGTAGAGGCTGTTCTTTTCATGGTGAGTGGGTCTACATAATTATATGTTTTATACTGTTGTACATGCTGTTCTTTTCATGGTGAGTGTGCTCAACACTGTACAACAGTATAAAACACATAATTTCCCTCTGGATACCAGAGCATTTAACATGACATGGATCTATTGATACTTGACTAAAAGAGTGTGCAAAGCTATATATGTTTTATACTGTTGTAGAGGCTGTTCTTTTCATGGTGAGTGGGTCTACATAATGATATGTTTTATACTGTTGTAGAGGCTGTTCTTTTCATGGTGAGTGGGTCTACATAATGATATGTTTTATTCTGTTGTACAGGCTGTTCTTTTCATGGTGAATGGGTCTACATAATGATGTGGAGAAGAAACATGTAATAATCTAATTTCTGCTTTCATTTTCTGCTGAAATGGAATAACAAATATCCTCTATAATATTAACATACTATTATTTTCTTCTTCTTCTTCTACTTCTTCTTCCTTGTTCCTTTTATTCGCTCTCGCTCTCTCTCCTCTCCCTGTCTCTCCCCCTCTCTCTCCCTCTCCCTGTCTCTCCCCCTCTCTCTCCTCTCCCTGTCTCTCCCCCTCTCTCCTCTCCCTGTCTCTCCCCCTCTCTCTCCTCTCCCTGTCTCTCCCCCTCTCTCTCCTCTCCCTGTCTCTCCCCCTCTCTCTCCTCTCCCTGTCTCTCCCCCTCTCTCTCCCTCTCCCTGTCTCTCCCCCTCTCTCTCCTCTCCCCTGTCTCTCTCCCCTCTCTCTCCCTCTCCTGTCTCTCCCCCTCTCTCCTCTCCCTGTCTCTCCCCCTCTCCTCCTCTCCCGTCTCTCCCTCTCCCGTCTCTCCCCCTCTCCTCTCCCTGTCTCCCCCTCCCCCTCCCTCTCTCTCCTCTCCCTGTCTCTCCCCCTACACTCCTCTCCCGTCTCTCCCCCTCTCTCTCCCTCTCCCTGTCTCTCCCCCTCTCTCTCCTCTCCTGTCTCTCCCCCCTCTCTCTCCTCTCCCTGTCTCTCCCCCTCTCTCTCCCTCTCCCCTGTCTCTCCCCCTCTCTCTCCCTCTCCCTGTCTCCTCCCCCTCTCTCCTCTCCCCTGTCTCTCCCCTCTCTCCTCTCCCTGTCTCTCACCCTCTCTCTCCTCTCCTGTCTCCCCCTCTCTCCTCTCCCTGTCTCTCCCCCTCTCTCCCTCTCCCTGTCTCTCCCCTCTCCTCTCCCTGTCTCCTCCCCCTCTCTCTCCCTCTCCCTGTCTCTCCCCCTCTCTCCTCTCCCTGTCTCTCCCCCTCTCTCCTCTCCCTGTCCCCCTCTCCCCTGTCTCTCCTCTCCCTGCCCTCCCCCTCTCTCTCTCTCCTCTCCCCTGTCTCTCCCCCCTCCCTGTCTCTCCTCTCCCCTGTCTCTCCCTCCCCTCTCCCTGTCTCTCCCTCTCTCTCCCTGTCCTCTCCCTGTCTCTCTCTCTCTCCTCTCCCCTGTCTCTCCCCCCCTCTCCTCTCCCTGTCTCTCCCCCCCCCTCTCTCCCGTCTCTCCTCTCCCTCTCTCTCCCCTCTCTCTCCCTCTCCCTGTCTCTCCCCCCCTCCCTGTCTCTCTCTCCCTGCCCTCCCCCCTCCTCTCCTGTCTCCCCTCTCTCCTGACTCTCCCCTCTCTCCTCTCCCCGTCCCTCCCCCTCTCTCTCCCCTGTCTCTCCTCTCCCTGTCTCCTCCCCCCTCTCCCCTCTCCCTGCCTCCCCTCTCTCTCCTCTCCCTGTCTCTCCCCCTCTCTCTCCTCTCTCCCTGTCTCCTCCCCCCTCTCCTCTCCCTGTCTCTCTCCTCTCCCCTGTCTCTCCCCCTCTCTCTCCTCTCCCCTGTCTCTCCCCCCTCTCTCTCCCTGTCTCTCCTCTCCCTGTCCCTCCCTCTCCTCTCCCTGCCCTCCCCCCCTCTCTCTCCCTGTCTCCTCCTCTCCCTGCCCTCCCCCTCTCCTCTCCCCTGTCTCCTCCCCCTCTCTCTCCCCGTCTCTCCCTCTCCCTGCCTCCCCCTCTCTCTCCTCTCCCTGTCTCTCCCCCTCTCTCCTCTCCCTGTCTCTCCCCTCTCTCTCTCCCTCTCCCTGTCTCTCCCCCCCTCTCTCTCCTCTCCCCTGTCTCTCCCCCCTCTCTCTCCCCCTCCCTGTCTCTCCTCTCCTGTCTCTCTCCCTCTCTCTCTCTCTCCCTGTCTCTCCCCCTCTCTCTCCTCTCCCTGTCTCTCCCCCTCTACTCCTCTCCCTGTCTCTCCCCCTCTCTCTCCTCTCCCTGTCTCTCCCCCTCTCTCTCCTCTCCCTGTCTCTCCCCCTCTCTCTCTCCTCTCCCTGTCTCCTCCCCCCTCTCTCTCCTCTCCCTGTCTCTCCCCCTCTCTCCTCTCCCTGTCTCTCCCCCTCTCTCTCCTCTCCCTGTCTCTCCCCCTCTCTCCCTCTCCCTGTCTCTCCCCCTCTCTCCTCTCCTGTCTCCCCCTCTCTCTCCTCTCCCTGTCTCTCCTCCCTCTCTCTCTCTCTCCCTGTCTCTCTCCCTCTCTCACTCTCTCTCTCCCTGTCTCTCCCCCCCTCTCTCTCTCTCCCTGTCTCTCCCCCTCTCTCTCCTCTCCCTGTCTCTCTCCCCTCTCTCTCCTCTCCCTGTCTCTCCCCCTCTCTCTCCTCTCCTGTCCCTCCCCCTCTCTCTCCTCTCCCTGTCTCTCCCCCTCTCTCCTCTCCCTGTCCCTCCCCCTCTCTCTCCTCTCCCTGTTTCTCCCCCTCTCTCTCTCTCCCTGTCTCTCCCCCTCTCTCTCCTCTCCCTGTCTGTCCCCCTCTCTCTCTGCTCTCCCTGTCTCTCCCCCTCTCTCTCCCTCTCCCTGTCTCTCCCCCTCTCTCTCCTCTCCCTGTCTCTCCCCTCTCTCTCCTCTCCCTGTCTCTCCCCCTCTCTCTCCTCTCCCTGTCTCTCCCCCTCTCTCTCCTCTCCCTGTCTCTCCCCCCTCTCTCTCCTCTCCCTGTCTCTCCCCCTCTCTCTCCTCTCCCTGTCTCTCCCCTCTCACTCTCGCTCTCCCTGTCTCTCCCCCTCTCTCTCCTCTCCCTGTCTCTCCCTCTCTCTCCTCTCCCTGTCTCTCCCCCCTCTCTCTCCTCTCCCTGTCTCTCCCCCTCTCTCTCCTCTCCCTGTCTCTCCCCCTCTCACTCTCGCTCTCCCTGTCTCTCCCCCTCTCTCTCCTCTCCCTGTCTCTCCCCCTCTCTCTCCTCTCCCTGTCTCCCCTCTCTCTCTCTCCCTGTCTCTCCCCTCTCTCTCTCCTCTCCCTGTCTCTCCCCTCTCATTCTCGCTCTCCCTGTCTCTCCCCCCTCTCTCCTCTCCCTGTCTCTCCCTCTCTCTCCTCTCCCTGTCTCTCCCCCTCTCTCTCTCTCCCTGTCTCTCCCCCTCTCTCTCCTCTCCCTGTCTCTCCCCCTCTCACTCTCGCTTCTCCCTGTCTCTCCCTCTCTCTCTCCTCTCCCTGTCTCTCCCCCTCTCTCTCCTCTCCCTGTCTCTCCCCCTCTCACTCTCGCTCTCCCTGTCTCTCCCCCTCTCTCTCTCTCTCCTGTCTCTCCCCTCTCTCTCGCTCTCCCTGTCTCTCCCCCTCTCTCTCCTCTCCCTCTCTCCCCCTCTCACTCTCGCTCTCCCTGTCTCTCCCCCTCTCTCTCCTATCCCTGTCTCTCCCCCTCTCTCCTCTCCCTGTCTCTCCCTCTCTCCTCTCCCTGTCTCTCCCCTTTCTCTCCTCTCCCTGTCTCTCCCCCTCTCTCTCTCTCTCCCTGTCTCTCCCCCTCTCTCTCCTCTCCCTGTCTCTCCCCCTCTCTCTCCTCTCCCTGTCCCTCCCCCTCTCACTCTCGCTCTCCCTGTCTCTCCCCCTCTCTCTCCTCACCCTGTCTCTCCCCTCTCTCACTCTTGCTCTCCCTGTCTCTCCCCCTCTCTCTCTCTCACCCGCTCTACATTTCATCCTCTTCAAATCTGAACTCTTCTAAGAATAAATGTGAACAGATGCAAATTAGAACAAGTGATAAAATCAATGTTTAATCAATGGTTATATGGTGAAAAATGCAAATGGGGATGAGTGAGTGAATGTTTAATGAAACACTTGTTTAATGAAACAGACTTATTTAATAGCCAGCGAGCTGACTTAGCGATGTGTGACAGACTGCCCCACAACGGCTCATGAAAGGAGCACCATTATATTTAGGAAAGGAGGTGACACAATACATGTAGATGAGAAAATGCTACTAATCAGTTGGACATGATTGACAGAGAGAGGAAGGGTGTGTGTGGGTGTGTGGGTGTGTTTCAGTTCCTCCACTATGTGTGTAGGATACCATTGTGTAAACAGAGAATCCAATGAAACTTTAATGACATGGGCTTTCTCAGTGACATGTGCAAAGCTTTTCTCTCTAGCTGGGTTTGATGAGAGGGCCAGGCTGAGGCCACACAGGGGAGGAGATATTACAGCACCAGGCTCATTAGCCTGCGTTGTCGTATTCTCAGATCTCACACGGCAGAGAGAGGGAGGAAGGCAGATAGATGGAAGGAAGAGAGGAAATAATGGATATTTAATCTAGGCTGATCCTGTGTCCTGGATAGAAGCTGTGTGTGTGTCACTGGGAACGCGTGCTGCATGCATACGTGCATGTCGTTTTAAGTATGTTTGCTCTACTCACGGGATTAACGTTCATCTCAATGTTAATTGAGCCTGATCTGCCACTGAAATTCACTGTATTAAAAATCCTCTCTGACTCCACCATCGCCATCAGTCCCCTGTTCCTGGCCCATTCACCTGAGTAAATATGAAGAGGAATTAAGTTAGTTAGTAAATGGGAACTGACCAAAGTATACGGCACCGCAGGAGGAGAGTAATTGCAGAGGTTCTGGTCGTCCTATAACATACAGTACAATCTTGATGTGTGTAGAGTACACTGGCATCATGCCTACCTTATTGGGGTGTTGAGTAGGAGTCATAGGAAACGGATCTGCCATAGTGACAGTTCTATTCATGAGGCACAGAATTGTATTTTACTCTATTTATGCCTGAATGCTGTTTGTATGTGTGTGTGTTCATCTACTGCCTGCTGTAATGCTAATTGCCCTGGAGGATAATAACATAGTAAACAGACTCTCTATTCTCCTGAAATATGACTGTGTTTGTTCTAATTTACACTTTACAGTATAATGAACTAACATCTGACTGCTCTATTTCCTCTCACTTCCGTACGTAAAGGCCCTGTTTGGCTCTTGTATTTTCTTAATCTTATATCTCAGAACAAAACTGTACGTATTAGATAGATTATTCGTATTTCCATGTCATTCCAGATGGTAGAACCTATAGAGAGGGCAGAGCCACATCGGTCAATTATACAGCAATAAACAGTTTTCCCTCTGATTACTTCAGATCCTTATTTAGTTCAATGAGCTTCATCCACGTATGAGCTATCTGTTGAGAGGACAGCTTGCCAAATCCTCCAGTCAATCTCCTGTTTGACCTTCCCACACCCCGTCATACCACTGTTTCACTACCACCCCCTCCTTCATCCACCTCTCCTCCCCTCCCCATACCATCCCTTCCGCTACAGTTGTGTAATGGGGGAAATGGGCATTAACAAAAATATTGTCAAACTGCATGGAAACCATAGGGGAGGAAGCCGGAAAGCATATCCAGATTGCCAACATTTGAGTTGCTAATTTGAGTTCCAAACAAATTATGTGGCGAGAGAGAAGGAGAGGAGTGACAGAGACATACATAAAAAGGGGGAGAGGAGAGAGAGAGAGAGATGGGGAGAGCAAGAAAGTGAGAGAGTTGGAGAAAGAGGGGGAAAGTGAGAGAGTTGGAGAAAGAGGGGGAAAGTGAGAGAGTTGGAGAAAGACGGGGGAAAGTGAGAGAGTTGGAGAAAGACGGGGGGAAAGTGAGAGAGTTGGAGAAAGACGGGGGAAAGTGAGAGAGTTGGAGAAAGAGGGGGAAAGTGAGAGTTGGAGAAAGAGGGGGAAAGTGAGAGAGTTGGAGAAAGAGGGGGAAAGTGAGAGAGTTGGAGAAAGAGGGGGAAAGTGAGAGAGTTGGGGAAAGTGAGAGAGTTGGAGAAAGAGGGGGGAAAGTGAGAGAGTTGGAGAAAGAGGGGGGAAAGTGAGAGAGTTGGAGAAAGAGGTGGGAAAGTGAGTGTGTGTGAGAGAGGTCCTTAATAAAGCAGAAGAGGTTATGTAGCTGTGTGACCGCAGAGTGATCAAAGCGTTTTAAAACAGAGCAGCCTTGAGACCCCCCTCCAGCACACCGCTCCCCCTACCTCCCTATCTCCCTCTCCCTTACCCCTCTCCCCCTGCCTCCCTATCTCCCTCTGCCTTCCCCCTCTCCCCTGCCTCCCTATCTCCCTCTGCCTTCTCCCTCTCCCCCTGCCTCCCTATCTCCCTCTGCCTTCCCCCTCTCCCCTGCCTCCCTATCTCCCTCTGCCTTCCCCCTCTCCCCCTGCCTCCCTCTGCCTTCCCCCTCTCCCCTGCCTTCTCCCTCTCCCCCTGCCTCCCTATCTCCCTCTGCCTTCCCCCTCTCCCTCTGCCTTCCCCCTCTCCCCCTGCCTCCCTCTGCCTTCCCCCTCTCCCCTGCCTCCCTATCTCCCCTCTGCCTTCCCCCTCTCCCCCTGCCTCCCTCTGCCTTCCCCCCCTCTCCCCTGCCTTCTCCCTCTCCCCCTGCCTCCCTATCTCCCTCTGCCTTCCCTCTCCCCTGCCTCCCTCTGCCTTCTTCCCTCTCCCCCTCTCCCCCTGCCTTCCCCCTCTCCCTCTGCCTCCCTATCTCCCTCTGCCTTCCCCCTCTCCCCCTGCCTCCCTCTGCCTTCCCCCCTCTCCCCCTGCCTTCTCCCTCTCCCCCTGCCTCCCTATCTCCCTCTGCCTTCCCCTCTCCCTCTGCCTTCCCCCTCTCCCCCTGCCTCCCTCTGCCTTCCCCCTCTCCCCCTGCCTCCCTATCTCCCTCTGCCTTCCCCCTCTCCCCCTGCCTCCCTCTGCCTTCCCCCTCTCCCCTGCCTTCTCCCTCTCCCCTGCCTCCCTATCTCCCTCTGCCTTCCCCTCTCCCCCTGCCTCCCTCTGCCTTCTTCCCTCTCCCCCTCTCCCCCTGCCTTCCCCCTCTCCCTCTGCCTCCCTATCTCCCTCTGCCTTCTCCCTCTCCCCTGCCTCCCTATCTCCCTCTGCCTTCCCCCTCTCCCCTGCCTCCCTCTGCCTTCCCCCTCTCCCCTTGCCTTCTCCCTCTCCCCCTTCCTCCCTATCTCCCTCTGCCTTCCCCCTCTCCCCTGCCTCCCTCTGCCTCCCTATCTCCCTCTGCCTTCCCCTCTCCCCCTGCCTCCCTCTGCATTCCCCCCACTCCCCCTGCCTTCTCCCTCTCCCCTGCCTCCCTGTCTCCCTCTGCCTTCCCCCCTCTCCCTCTGCCTTCCACCTCTCCCCCTGCCTCCCTCTGCATTCCCCCCACTCCCCCTGCCTTCTCGCTCTCCCCCTGCCTCCCTATCTCCCTCTGCCTTCCCCCTCTCCCCTGCCTCCCTATCTCCCTCTGCCTTCCCCCTCTCCCCCTGCCTCCCTCTGCCTTCCCCCTCTCCCCTGCCTTCTCCCTCTCCCCCTGCCTCCCTATCTCCCTCTGCCTTCCCCCTCTCCCTCTGCCTTCCCCCTCTCCCCCTGCCTCCCTCTGCCTTCCCCCTCTCCCCCTGCCTCCCTATCTCCCTCTGCCTTCCCCCTCTCCCCCTGCCTCCCTCTGCCTTCCCCCTCTCCCCTGCCTTCTCCCTCTCCCCCTGCCTCCCTATCTCCCTCTGCCTTCCCCTCTCCCCCTGCCTCCCTCTGCCTTCTTCCCTCTCCCCCTCTCTCCCTGCCTTCCCCCTCTCCCTCTGCCTCCCTATCTCCCTCTGCCTTCCCCCTCTCCCCCTGCCTCCCTCTGCCTTCCCCCTCTCCCCCTGCCTTCTCCCTCTCCCCCCTGCCTCCCTATCTCCCTCTGCCTTCCCCCTCTCCCTCTGCCTTCCCCCTCTCCCCCTGCCTCCCTCTGCCTCTCCCCCTCTCCCCCTGCCTCCCTATCTCCCTCTGCCTTCCCCCT
>NW_027009856.1:0-38700 GCF_036934945.1 Oncorhynchus masou masou
CCTACTTAGGACAGCTCACGTGGTGTCATAAATATCTGCCGACTAGGTGGGACTAGAGACTTCATGCATAGTTACCCACCCACGTATAAGTGTAAAATGTCTTTATTCTCAGCACTTATACGACTTTGAATGTTTGTTTTACACAATAATAAAAAATCAATATTACTAATGTAACCCACTGTCAAGACTGGGTTTAGTTGATTGTGTTGCACTGCTCATGTCCTCGTTCTGGAACTGTCCGCGTCCCCGTACAGAACTGTCCACGTACAGCACTGTCCGTGTCCCCGTACAGAACTGTCCGTGTCCCTAACCCCTAACCCTAGATATAACCTATTTTAACCCCTAACCCTAGGTATAACCTATTTTAACCTTAACCCCTAACCCCTAACCCTAGATATAACCTATTTTATCCCCTAACCCTAGGTATAACCTATTTTAACCTTAGCCCTTAACCCTATAACCTATGTATAACCTATTTTAACCCTTAACATAACCCTTAACCTAACAGATTAACCTATTTTTAACTTAACCTAAACAGGTATAGCTGTTTAACCTTAACCTTAACCTTAACCCCTGCTGATTAACCTATTTTTTTAACAACTTTAACCTAGGTATAACCTATTTGAACCTAATTCTAAGGTAGGGTATCCCTAGAACACTTTAAACCTATTTTAGTTTTTCTCAACCAGAGGTAACTGAATTAATGTTCAGGCTTATTGATAATTGTTATGTTAATGAAGTATAATTTCAAAACATGAGCATAAAACCAGGTAATAATAAACATGAATCATCATTATATTACTTCACAGTAATCTGTTAAATACTGTTTCAGTGCTTCCTCTTGTGTTAGCAGTGTGGAAAGGGACAGGAAGAAGCACACAGGAGTTTTCAGTGTGGTGTATCCAGGAGGGAAACTAGACTCAGTACTTGTTCTCCATATAGTCTCATTATTACCTCAACTACCTGGTACCCTGCACATTGACTCAGTACTGGTACTCCTTACTAGTCTCATTATTACCTCAACTATCTGTGCACATTGACTCAATACTGGTACTCCTTAGTCTCATTATTACCTCAACTACCTGGTACCCTGCATTGACTCAGTACTGGTACTCCTTATAGTCTCATTATTACCTCAACTTCCTGGTACCCTGCACATTGACTCAGTACTGGTACTCCTTATAGTCTCATTATTACCTCAACTCCACCAGCCTGCAATTATGTCACTCCTAGTGGTCTTATTGCTGCCATCTCATTATTGGATTATTCGTGGTCTTATGCTGCCATTATGTAGCAACTGCAGTAGTACTGAATAATGTGTAATTCCTTACAAAAGTAGTAATTACTTAGAATTGCTTAGAATTGCAAAATATAACAGTAGTACTGTCACTGAACAACACAATGCCATGATTAGATTAAATACACACCGATTCCTGTAAACAATGACAGCTTATTTTCCAACATTTATGGAAATGGATATGTAGCTTTTTAGAATGAAACTCTTCTTATATTTCCCCTTCTGAGCTTAGAATAGATGAGATGTGTAATGTTTGTCTCTGTTGTGATGAAGACCAATCCAGCAGGAGAGACCAGCCTCCCCTGTTCCCAGCTGTGTGTCCATGAAGAGTGACTGGTCTATGATGCAACCTATATACTTTAGAGCGGGAGACTTTTCTACTGAACAAAGGTAAGAAGAACTCATGGGTCCTGGTCAGTGAGTTAAACAACACTGTCTCTAGTCATTTCTCCTCACCCATTTTCCCATTTATTGTTGTTGTTTTCATAACCCATAGGCTAATCCTTTCGTCCATTTCATAGTCCTTAAACAATATTAAACAAACACAACATTCCCTCTGTATGTGTGTGTGTGTGTGTGTGTGTATGCGTGTGTGTGTGTGTGTGTGTGTGTGGTGTGTGTGTGTGTGTGTGTGTGTGTGTGTGTGTACCTACATGTACATATTACCTCAACTACCTGGTACCCTGCACATTGACTCAGTACTGGTACTCCCCTTATAGTCTCATTATTACCTCAACTACCTGGTACACTGCACATTGACTCAAGTACTGGTACTCATAGTCTCATTATACCTCAACTACCTGTCTCACATTACTCATACCTCAACTACCTGGTACCCCTGCACATTGACTCAGTACTGGTACTCCCTTATAGTCTCAGTATTACCTCAACTACCTAGTACCCCTGCACATATAGTGTCATTATTACCTCAACTTCCTGGTACCCTGCATTGACTCAGTACTGGTACTCCTTATAGTCTCATTATTACCTCAACTACCTGGTACCCCTGCACATTGACTCAGTACTGGTTCTCCTTATCGTCTCATTGACTCAGTACTGGTATCTCAATTATTACCTCAACTACCTGGTACCCCTGCACATTGACTCAATACTGGTACCCTACTGCATTGACTCAATACTGGTTCTCATTATTACCTCAACTACCTGGTACCCTGCACATTGACTCAGTATTGGTACTCCTTATCGTCTCCTTATTTACCTCAACTGCCTGGTACCCTGCACATTGACTCAATACTGGTTCTCCTTATAGTCTCATTATTACCTCAACTACCTGGTACCCTGCATTGACTCAGTATTGGTACTCCTTATCGTCTCATTATTACCTCAGCTACCTGGTACCCTGCACATTGACTCAGTACTGGTGCTCCCTTATAGTCTCAATATTACCTCAGCTACCTGGTACCCTGCACATTGACTCAGTACTGGTACTCCTTATCGTCTCATTATTACCTCAACTACCTGGTACCCTGCACATTGACTCAGTACTGGTACTCCCTTATAGTATCAATATTACCTCAACCTGGTACCCTGCACATTGACTCAGTACTGGTTCTCCTTATAGTCTCATTATTACCTCAACTACTCGGTACCCTGCACATTGACTCAGTACTGGTACTCCTTATAGCCTCATTATTCCGATCGGTAACATTTGAGAGTGAGGCAAATATGTAGCATTTTCCGGAAAAAAAAACATGATGATTTGTCTCTCTGAAATGAAAACATCAAGTGATTTTAAACAAATACATATCTGTCATTGCACAATCCCATACCATGATTAGATAGTGAAAAAACACACCAATCTCTTTAAGAAATGCTTTAAAAAATAAAAGCTAATTTACTAACATTACTGAAAAGTGATATATAGTGTTTAGGAATTAAACAATTCTTATGTTCCCCATCTGAGCTCAGAGTAGATGAGAGATGTAATGTTTGTCTCTGTTGTGTTGAAGCCCAATCAAGCAGGAGAGACCAGCCTCCCTGTTCCCAGCTGTGTGTCCATGAAGAGTGACAAGTCTATGGGACCTCCTCTAAACTTTAGAGAGGAGACTTTTCTACTGAACAAAGGTAAGAAGAATTCATGGGTCCTGGTCAGTGAGTTAAACAACACTGTCTCTGGTCATTTCTCCTCTCCCATTTTCCCATTTGTTGTTGTTGTTTTCACCAATCCATAGGCTAATCATATTGTCCATTTCCATAGTCCTAAAACAATATTAAACAAACACAACATTCTCTGTGTGTGTGTGTGTGTGTGTGTGTGTGTGTGTGTGTGTGTGTGTGTGTGTGTGTGTGTGTGTGTGTGTGTGTGTGTGTGTGTGTGTGTGTGTGTGTGCGTGCGTGCGTGCGTGCGTGCGTGCGTGCGTGCGTGTGTGTGTCTGTGTGTGTCTGTGTTTGTGCACTCCCTGGATGAGGAGATGTAATCTCATATTTTGTCTACAGAAACCAACAGGAGAGATCAGAGTCAGAGATTCTCAGTGGTCAGTCTTCACAGAGTCATCAAACAGGCCTGGACTCCATATTCAGTGTATGTGGTCCTGTTATGTACATTTGTATCTGTTTACCTCAAGTAAAGTTGATCTGTCAATCAATCATTCATGTGTTAATGAGAAAGCATTTATTATCATGCTTAACTCATTTACTTTATTTATTTCAGTTGCTTGAAGAGAATATTATTAGATTTGTGAAGAACGAGCTGAAGATGTTCAAGAGGATTCTTAGTCCAGAACTCCCAGAAGGCTTTGAGAGTCAGAAGCAGGATAAGGAAGTGGTGGACCCTGAAGATGAGAAGCAGGAGAGCAGTGCCAGAGAGGGGGCTCTGAAGATCACACTGCACATCCTGAGGAAAATGAACCAGAAGCAGCTTGCTGACGCACTGGAGAAATGTAAGAGCTGTCTGCCTCATGTTGAATGCTGTTTTATTATATTTTAAAGCTGAATCTAAAGTACAGCTAAAGTAGCTGTGTAACTCAATGTTATTGTAGCAGCCTTAAGACCTAGTGACCTCATCAAGTAGCAGCAGGGATGTGTTGTGGTGATTAATTTAGAGAGAGAGAGAGAAAATTAATAATACCATCAATAATACCAATAATAATATAATCAGTCACACCAGTCTGTAATGCATTATAAAAACATTTACACATGTATACAGTCAGTTAAGATAATAAATGATTATCATTTAAAACGTTACAACAGTCCTACAATACTGTAGGCATTAAAACAGATTCATAATATTAACTAGTAACTAGTAATATTGATATCCTCTGTGTTATTTCTAGATTCAGATGATCATGCTGTGATTTGCCAACGTGAACTCAAATCTAATCTAAAGAAGAAGGTTCAATGTGTATTTGAGGGGATCGCTAAACAAGGAAACCCAACACTTCTCAATAAGATCTACACAGAGCTCTACATCACAGAGGGTGGAACAGGAGAGGTCAATAATGAACATGAGCTGAGACAGATTGAGACAACAACCAGGAAACAAGCAAGGCCAGAGACTGCAATCAAATGTAACAACATCTTCAAACCCTTAACTGGACAAGACAAACGTATCAGAACTGTGCTGACAAAGGGAGTCGCTGGCATTGGAAAAACAGTCTCTGTGCAGAAGTTCATTCTGGACTGGGCTGAAGGAAAAGCAAATCAGGATGTCCAATTTGTATTTTCATTGCCTTTCCGGGAGCTGAATTTGATGAAAGAGGACAACTACACTTTCATTGAACTTCTCAATCACTTCTCAATGGAAACCAAACAATCAGGAATCTCCAACTACGACAAGTACAAAGTTCTGTTCATCTTTGACGGTCTGGATGAGTGCCGACTGCCCCTAGACTTCCAGAAGAACAAGATCTGTTGTGACGTCACAGAGTCAACTTCAGTGGATGTTCTGCTGACAAATCTCATCAAGGGAAATCTGCTTCCCTCTGCTCTCCTCTGGATAACTACCCGACCTGCAGCAGCCAATAAGATCCCTTCAGGGTGTGTTGACCAATTGACAGAGGTACGAGGGTTCAATGACCCACAGAAGGAGGAGTACTTCAGGAAGAGATTCAGTGATGAAGACCTGGCCAACAGAATCATCTCACACATAAAGACATCAAGGAGCCTCCACATCATGTGCCACATTCCAGTCTTCTGTTGGATTTCTGCAACAGTCCTTGAACACATGCTGAAACATAAGAGAGAAGAGATGCCCAAGACACTGACTGAGATGTACACAAACCTTGTTGTGTTTCATACCAAACAGAAGAATGAAAAGTATCTTGGGAAAGAAGAGACAGGTCCACTGGAATAAAGGAGCATTCTGTCACTGGGAAAACTGGCTTTTCAGCTGGCTTGTGAAGAGGCAATCTGATTTTCTATGAAGAAGACCTGAAAGAGTCAGGCATTGATGTCAATGAAGCCTCAGTGTACTCAGGATTGTGCACACAGCTCTTTAAAAGAGGAATGTGGGCTGTACCAGGACAAGGTGTACTGCTTTGTTCATCTGGTATTCAGGAGTTTCTGGCTGCTGTATATGTGTTCCTCTCATTCATCAACAACAATGAGAATCTAATGGACAAATTTCAAACAAAAGAACGAACCTGAAGTTACTTTCTACAAGAGTGCTGTGGATAAAGCCTTACGATGTGAGACGGAAACCTGGACCTTTTCCTCCGCTTCCTTCTGGGCCTCTCACTGGAGTCCAGTAGAAGCACTTACGAGGTCTACTGACAAAGACAAGAAGCAGCTCACAGACCCATGAAGAAACAGTCAAGTACATCAAAGAGAAGATCAGGGAGAATCCCTCTCCAGAAGGTGCATCAATCTGTTCCACTGTCTGAATGAACTGAATGACCATTCTCTTGTGGAGGAGATCCAAAGATACCTGAGATCAGGAAGTCTCTCAAAACCCAACCTGTCACCTGCACAGTGGTCAGCTCTGGTCTTTGTGTTGCAGAGAAACTTCAGAAAAGGCTGGATGTGTTTGACTGAAGAAATGCTCCAGATCAGAGGAAGGTCTTCTGAGGCTGCTGCCAGTGGTCAAAGCATCCAGAGCTGTTCTGTGAGATAAATAAAATTACATATAAAGAACTCATCATCAAGAAGCAATATTAATTTTTTGAAAAAAATACATATTGAAAAACAAACTGAATGCATTGATTTTCACATTATTATAACATTATCAACATAACATACAATTCTTGGAGACGGGAAAATGAATCTATATGTTGTTTTTCGATAATTAACCAAATGCATCTGCCATTGTCCTTCTACACTACTGGTGTTAAATTAACAGTGTGTTTGTGAATTCATGATGATCTCTTTGTCAGGCTGTCAGGCTGTGGAGTCACAGAGAAAGGCTGTGCTTCTCTGGTCTCAGCTCTGGAGTCAAACCCCTCCCACCTGAGAGAGCTGGACCTGAGTAACAATGACCTGAAGGATTCAGGAGTGAAGCTGCTCTCTGCTGGACTGGGGAATCCCCACTGTAAACTGGAGACTCTGAGGTCAGTATTCCTGTAGTTGGTCAACAAGTGATAACTGTTCACCAGATCCACATGTGTTTACCAGACACACATAGTCCACACCAAATGTGATTGGACAGTGAGGTTTACAGTTTTAAATGTGGTGCTATCCTCCAACATTTTGGATTTGGTATAGAATGTTTCATATTCGGTGGGTACAGAATGTCACCTTTTATTTAAAGATTTTCATTCACATACAGCCCTTAAGAAAATTAAGAGAGCACTGCAAAGTTATCAGCTTCTCTGGTTTTACTATTTATAGGTGTTTGGGTGAAATTAACATTTTTGTTTTATTCTATCTTCTTCTGACAACATGTCTCACAAATCCCCTCCAATAATATTGTCATTCAGAACATTTAATGACAATAAGTTAAATATTTTTAAATAACACAATACTAATGTTTTAACTTAGGAAGAGTTCAGTCATCAATATTTGGTGGAATAAGCCTGATTTTCAAACACAGCTTTTAAGCATCTTGGAATGCCCTCCACCAGTCTTTCAAATTTATGTTTTTCTGAGAACCTTGTACGTGGCTTGATTCATGCGTCCTTCACAAAGATAAATCTGCCTGATTGAAGACTTGCTGAAGCACCCCAGATCATCACCGATCATCCACCAAATTTCACAGTGGGTTCGAGACACTGTGGCTTGTAGGTCTCGCCACCAACATTTTGGATTTGTTTCATATTAGGAGACAGTACCGAATGCTCCCTAAAACACTTCAGCAAGCAGGCCTTTCTAATCGACCTGACCCGGGTATCCTGGAACGATATTGACCTCATCCCGTCAGTAGAGAATGCCTGGTTGTGATACAGATGACACTGTACCACAACCAGCCGTGATTGAGAGATTCTCCCAATCATGGCATAGGCGAAGCGCATCTGAGGGCGGCGCACAGTTGGCCCAGTGTTGCCAGAGTTTGGCCGGTGTAGGCCATCATGGTAAATAAGAATTAGTTCTTAACTGACTTGCCGAGTTAAATAAAGGTTAAATATATATATTTTTAAATAAAAATCTTAAATAAGCATTCACCTTTCAAAAAATGTAGAACTAAGAAGAGATGTAGCCCTTGTTTCACTCCAGACTTGACTGCCCTTTTCCAGCACAAACATATCCTGTGGCGTACTGCACTAGCATCTTATAGTCCCCGCGATATGCAACTTTTCAGGGAAGTCAAGAACCAACATACCCAGTCAGTTAGCAAAGCAAAGCTAGCTCTTTCAAACAAAAATTTTCATCCCTGCAGTACTAATTCCAAAAAGTTTTGGGACACTGTAAAGTCCATGGAGAATGAGAGCACCTCCTCCCAGCTGCCCACTGCACTGAGGCTAGGAAACACTGTCACCACCAATAATTCCACGATAATTGAGAATTTCAAGAAGCATTTCTCTACGGCTGGCCATACTTTCCACCTGGCGACCCCAAACCCAGCCAAAAGCTCTGCATCCCCCAAAGCAACTGGCCCAAGGCCACCCCCACCCCCGCATCTCCATCACCCAAATCAGAGAGCTGATGGTCTGATAGAGCTGCAAAATCTGGATCCTACAAATCAACTGGTCTAGACAATCTGGACCCTCTCTTCGTAAAAGTATTTGCGAGCATTGTTGCAACCCCTATTACTAGTCTGTTCGACCTCTTTCGTATTGCCTGAGATTCCTAGAGATTGAAAGAGGCCGTGGTCACCCTCTTCAAATGGGGAGACACTCTAGACCCAAACTGTTGCAGACCTATGTCCATCCTGCCCTGCCCTTCTAAAGTCTTTGAAAGCCAATTGAACAAACAGATCACCGACCATTTCGAATCCCACTATACTTTCTCCGTTATGCAATCAGGTTTCCGAGCTGGTCACGCGGCTGCACCTCAGCCATGCTCAAGGTCACAAATGATATCATAACTTCCATCGATAAAAGACAGTGCTGTGCATGTCTTCTTCAACCTGGCCAAGACTTTCGACTCTGTCAATCACCATTTTCTTATTGGCAGACTCAACAGCCTTGGTTTCTCAAATGACTGCCTCGCCTGGTTCACCAACTACTTCTCAGACAGAGTTCAGTGTGTCAAATCGGAGGGCCGGTTGTCCAGACCTCTGGCAGTCTCTATGGGGGTGCCCTGAGTTCAATTCTCGGGACGATTATTTTCTCTGTATACTGTATATCAATGATGTCTCTCTTGCTGCGGTGATTGTTTGATCCACCTCTACGCAGACGACACCATTCTGTGTACATCTGGCCCTTATTTGAACACTGTGTTAACAAACCCCCAAACAAGCTTCAATGCCATACAACACTCCTTCTGTGGCCTCCATCTCCTCTTAAATGCTAGTTAAATGAAATGCATGCTCTTCAACCGATCACCGATCACCCGCACCCGCCCGCCCAACGAGCATCACTACTCTGGACAGCTCCTGACTTAGAATATGTGGACAACTATAAATACCTAGGTGTCTGGCTAGACTGTAAACTCTCCTTCCAGACACAATATTAAACATTTTGATCCAAAATTAAGTCTAGAATCAGCTTCCTATTTTGCAAACAAAGCCTTTCACTCATGCTGAACATACCCTCGTAACACTGATTATCCTACCGATCCTTGACTTGGGCGATGTCATTTACCTCCAACACTCTACTCAGCAAATTGGATGCATTCTTTCACAGTGCCATCCGTTTTGTCACCAAGGCCCTTATACTACCCACCACTGCGACCTGTATGCTCTCTTTGGCTTGTACTCGCTACATATTCGTTGCCAAACCCACTGGCTCCAGGTCATCTATAAGTCTTTTTTGCTAGGGTAAAGCCACGCCTTATCTCAGCTCACTGGTCACCATAGCAGCACCTAGTAGCAGGCGCCCAGCAGGTACAGTGCCTTGCTAAAGTACTGCTGTTCAAATGCTCTCCATCCAACCTCACTGATCTTGAGCTGTTTTGGCAAGGAGGAATGGGAAAAATTTCAGTCTCTCGATGTGCAAACTGATAGAGACATACCCCAAGCGACTTACAGCTGTAATCGCAGCAAAAGGTGGCGCACAAAGTATTAACTTAAGGGGGCTGTATAATTTTGCACGCCCAATTTTTCAGTTTTTTATTTGTTAAAAGTTTGAAATATCCAATAAATGTCGTTCCACTTCATGATTGTGTCCCACTTGTTGTTGATTCTCACAAAAAAATACAGTTTTATATCTTTATGTTTGAAGCCTGAAATGTGGCAAAAGGTCGCAGTTCAAGGGGGCCGAATAATACTGCAAGGCACTCGTATATTTCACTGGTCATCCCCAAAGCCAACACCTCCTTTGGCTGCCTTCCGTCCAGTTATCTGCTGCCAAATGACTGGAATGAATTGCTAAAATCACTGAAGTTCGAGACTTATTATGTCCCTCATTAACTTTAAGCATCAGCTTTCAGATCGCTGCACTTGTACACAGCCCATCTGTAAATAGCCCATCCAACCAACTACCTACCTCATCCCCAGATTTGTTTTTGTTTTTCTGCTTTTGCACACCAGTATTTCTACTTGCACATCCTCATCTGCACAACTATCAATCCAGTGCTAAATTGAAATTACTTTTATTCCATGTGTAACTCTGTGTTGTTGTTTGTGTCACACTGCTTTGCTTTTGTCTTGGCCAGGTTGCAGTTGTAAATGAGAACTTGTTCTCAACTGGCCTGCCTTGTTAAATAAAGGTGTTCTCAACTGGCCTACCTGGTTAAATAAAGGTGTTCTCAACTGGCCTACCTGGTTAAATAAAGGTGTTCTCAACTGGCCTACCTGGTTAAATAAAGGTGTTCTCAACTGGCCTACCTGGTTAAATAAACGTGTTTCAACTGGCCTACCTGGTTAAATAAAGGTGTTCTCAACTGGCCTACCTGGTTAAATAAAGGTGTTCTCAACTGGCCTACCTGGTTAAATAAAGGTGTTCTCAACTGGCCTACCTGGTTAAATAAAGGTGTTCTCAACTGGCCTACCTGGTTAAATAAAGGTGTTCTCAACTGGCCTACCTGGTTAAATAAAGGTGTTCTCAACTGGCCTACCTGGTTAAATAAAGGTGGGAAAAAAGGTTTTCATACTTATATTTTTACCGCTTAGAAATGAAAGCACCCTATGTATGTAGTTGTCCCATTTGAAAAAGTCAAAATTATTTGGACAAAATAATTTACTCAATTTGTTTTAGTATTTGGTCCCATATTCCATGCCTGCCGTAGTGATTACATCAAGCTTGTACATCTACTAACTTGTTGAATTAATTTGCAGTTTGTCTTGTTGTGTTTTGGATGTTTTTCTTAATAGAAACTGAATGGTGAATAATGTCCTGTAATTTTGGAGTCACTTCACTTGTATTGTCAGTAAGAATAGAAGATGTTTCTGAACACTTCTACATTCATGTGGATGCTACTATGATGATGAATAATCAGGAATGAATCTTGAATAATGTCGAATTACAAAGTTATAGAGGCACAAAGGTCAGCAAAATAATTTAACCTCTCCTGTTATTGGTAATGTTGAGAGGTTAGCATGTTTTGTTGAAGCCTCTGTTATTGGTAATGGTGAGAGGTTAGTATGTTTTGTTGTAGTCTCTGTTGTTGATAATGTGAGAGGTTAGCATGTTTTGTTGTAGCCTCTGTAACTGTCTCACTCATTATTATTAATGATTCATTTATTATTTTTCTTCATAATGGCATCATCAGGATTCATTTAGTGGTGTTTAGAAACATGTTGTCCGCTCACTAAGAAAAACATTTACTCCAGTCATCATCCACCATTTTAATATTGGGCAAAACAAACTGCAAATGCAATCAATGAGTTTGAGTCACAGGCTTGATGTCCTCATTGCATTAAAGGAATATCAGACCAAATACTATTCTTTTGACTACTTTAATAGACCTTAGTGACTTGGTCAGAATACTTATGACTTCTTCAAAGAGGGGGCTGGATACATAAAGTGATTTATTTTTCTAAATGGTGAAACAGGATATGTATTAAAATATCCTTTTCAAATAAAAGGTGACATTATATACTGTCACCTCATATGAAACATGTGATCTGAAATCCAAAATGAAATCCAAAATGTTATGTTGTGGACTGTATACTCAATACAATCTAAATCTGATACCTCACTGTCAAAATAGATATGGTGTGGACTGTATACTAAATACAATCTAAATCTGATACCTCACTGTCAAAATAGATATGGCGTGGACTGTATACTCAATACAATCTAAATCTGATACCTCACTGTCAAAATAGATATGGCGTGGACTGTATACTCAATACAATCTAAATCTGATACCTCACTGTCTAAATAGATATGGTGTGGACTGTATACTCAATACAATCTAAATCTGATACCTCACTGTCTAAATAGATATGGTGAGGACTGTATACTCAATACAATCTACATCTGATACCTCACTGTCTGTCTTTTGACTGATACTGCTTTTTAAACTGGTCTGGTCAGTCTACTCAAATATTTGTACTTGCATGTTTCTATCTGCAGGCAATACTTTGATAATTTATCATTTCTAATAACGATACATTCATTTATGAATAGATATGGCAGGTTTGGACACTGATATATGTGAATATGTTGGAAAAAAATATACTGCCACTATTTTCACCACCAAATAATATCAGTGTGATATTAATATGATTTGACTTTGCAGGCTGTCAGGCTGTCTAGTCACAGAGGAAGGCTGTGCTTTCTGGTCTCAGCTCTGAGGTCAAACCCCTCACACCTGAGAGAGATCTGAGTAAATAATGACCTGGAAGGATTCAGGAGTGGAGCTGCTCTCTGCTGGACTGGGGAATCCTCTGTAAACTGGAGACTCTGAGGTCAGTATTCCTGTAGTTGGTCAACAAGTGATAACTGTTCACCAGATCCATGTGTTTACCAGGCACACATAGTCCACACCATATGTGTTAGGACAGTGAAGCTTACAGTTTTAAATGTGGTGCTATGGTCCAGTATTTTCGATTTGAGATAGAATGTTTCATATTAGGTGACAGTACAGAATGTCACCTTTTATTTGAGGTTAATGGTGAGAGATTAGTATGTTTTGTTGTAGCCTCTGTAATATTCTCACTCATTATTATTAATCAAATCAAATCAAATGTATTTATATAGCCCTTCGTACATAAGCTGATATCTCAAAGTGCTGTACAGAAACCCAGCCTAAAACTCCAAACAACAAACAATGCAGGTGTAGAAGCACGGTGGCTAGGAAGAACTCTCTAGAAAGGCAAAAACCTAGGAAGAAACCTGGAGAGGAACCAGGCTATGGGGTGGCCAGTCCTTCTGGCTATGTCGGTGGAGATTATAACAGAACATGGCCAAGATGTTCAAATGTTCATAAATGACCAGCATGGTCCAATAATAATAAGGCAGAACAGTTGAAACTGGAGCAGCAGCACTGCCAGGTGGACTGGGGACAGCAAGGAGTCATCATTCAGGTAGTCCTGAGGCATGGTCATAGGGCTCAGGTCCTCCGAGAGAGAAAAGAAAGAGAGAAAAGAGAGAATTAGAGAGAGTATACTTAAATTCACACAGGACACCGAATAGGACAGGAGAAGTACTCCAGATATAATAAACTGACCCCAGCCCCCGACACATAAACTACTGCAGCATAAATACTGGAGGCTGAGACAGGAGGGGTCAGGAGACACTGACAGACACATTGATTCGTAAATGATTTGTATTAATCAAGGCATCAACAGGATTAATTTAGTAGTGTTTTAGAAACATGTTTCTACTTAGAAAGAACATTTCTCCAGACATCACCACCATTTTAATACTGGGAAAAATATTACCTATAAAAACAACAAAAACAAACTGCAAATGCAATCAACGAGTTTGAGTCACAAGCTTGATGTAGGCATTACGTTCAATGATTAGGGGGACCAAACACTACATTTTCAATGACTTTAATACACTCTGAGTTAATAGTTCAGAATACTTATGACTTCTTCAAATAGGGGGACTAGATACATAAAGTGCTTTTATTTTTCTAAACAGTGAAACAGATATGTATGAAAATACCCTGCAAAAAAAGGTTATATACTGTCACTCATACAAAACATTTGATCTGAAACACAAAATGTTGGAGTATAGAGCCACATTTAAAATGTTAGCTTCACTGTCAAAATAGATATGGTGTGGACTGTATACTCAATACAATCTAAATCTGATACCTCACTGTCTAAATAGATATGGACTGTATACTCAATACAATCTAAATCTGATACCTCACTGTCTAAATAGATATGGTGGACTGTATACTCAATACAATCTAAATCTGATACCTCACTGTCTGTCTTTTGACTGATACTTTTTAAACTGGTCTGGTCAGTCCACTCAAATATTTGTTAATATGCATCTTTCTATCGACAATACTTGAAAATGTGTCATTTATAATAATGATACATTCATAAATGAATAGATGTGGCAGGTTTCAGGACACTGATGTATCTGAATATCAAATCAAATCAAAATCAAATCAAATTTTATTTGTCACATACACATGATTAGCAGATGTTAATGCGAGTGTAGCGAAATGCTTGTGCTTCTAGTTCCGACAATGCAGTAATAACCAACAAGTAATCGAATCAATAATTCCTAAACTACTGTCTTATACACAGTGTATGTGATAAAGAAGGTAAGGAGATGAATGAGTGATGGTACAGAGAGCAGCATAGGCAAGATACAGCAGATGGTATCGAGTACAGTATATACATATGAGATGAGTATGTAAACAAAGTGGCATAGTTAAAGTGGCTAGTGATACATGAATATATAAGGATGCATTCGATGATATAGAGCACAGTATATACGTATGCATATGAGATGAATAATGTAGGGTAAGTAACAGTATAAGGTAGCATTTGTTAAAGTGGCTAGTGATATATTTACATCATTTCCATCAATTCCCATTATTAAAGTGGCTGGAGTGAGCTGTGCTAGTAGTTGGCAGCAGCCACCAATGTTAGTGGTGGCTGTTTAACAGTCTGATGGCCTTGAGATAGAAGCTGTTTTTTCAGTCTCTCGGTCCCAGCTTTGATGCACCTGTACTGACCTCGCTCTCTGGATGATAGCGGGGTGAGTTAGGTAGTGGCTCGGGTGGTTGATGTCCTTGATGATCTTTATGGCCTTCCTGGTAACATCGGGTGGTGAGGTGTCCTGGAGGGCAGGTAGTTTTGCTCCCAGGATGCGCAGACCTTCACTACCCTCTGGAGAGCCGGATGCTGAGGGTGGAGCAGTTGCCGACCAGGCGGTGACAGCCCGCCAGGATGCTCTCGATTGTGCATCTGTAGAAGTTTGTGGAGTGCTTTTGGTGACAAGTTTTAATTTCTTCAGCCTCCTGGAGGCTGAAGAGGCGCTGCTGCGCCTTCTTCACGATGCTGTCTGTGTGAGTGGACCAATTCAGTTTGTCTGTGATGTATGCCGAGGAACTTAAAACTTGCTACTCTCTCCACTACTGTTCCATCGATGTGGATAGGGGTGTTCCCTCTGCTGTTTCCTGAAGTCCACAATCATCTCCTTAGTTTTGTTGACGTTGAGTGTGAGGTTATTTTCCTGACACCACACTCCGAGGCCCTCACCTCCCCTCCCTGTAGGCCGTCTCGTCGTTGTTGGTAATCAAGCCTACCACTGTTGTGTCGTCCGTGTACTTGATGATTGAGTTGGAGGCGTGCGTGGCCACGCAGTCGTGGGTGAACAGGGAGTACAGGAGAGGGCTCAGAAACGCACCCTTGTGGGGCCCCAGTGTTGAGGATCAGGGAAGGAGATGTTATTACCTACCCTCACCACCTGGGGGCGGCCCGTCAGGAAGTCCAGTACCCAGTTGCACAGGGCGGGGTCGAGACCCAGGGTCTCGAGCTTGATGACGAGCTTGGAGGGTACTATGGTGTTGGAATGCCGAGCTGTAGTCGATGAACAGCATTCTCACATAGGTATTCCTCTTGTCCAGATGGGTTAGGGCAGTGTGCAGTGTGGTTGAGATTGCATCGTCTGTGGACCTATTTGGGCGGTAAGCAAATTGGAGTGGGTCTAGGGTGTCAGGTAGGGTGGAGGTGATATGGTCCTTGACTAGTCTCTCAAAGCACTTCATGATGACGGAAGTGAGTGCTACAGGGCGGTAGTCGTTTAGCTCAGCTTTTTAGCTTTCTTGGGAACAGGAAATCCATGGTGGCCCTCTTGAAGCATGTGGGAAACAGCAGACTGGTATAGTGATTGATTGAATATGTCCGTGGAACACACCAGCTAGCTGGTCTGCGATGCTCTGAGGCGCGGCTGGGGATGCCGTCTGGGCCTGCAGCCCTGCGGGGGTAACATGTTTAAATGTTTTACTCACCTCGGCTGCAGTGAAGGAGAGTCCGCATTTTTCCGTTGCAGGCAGTGTCAGTGGCACTGTATTGTCCTCAAAGCGGGCAAAAAAGTTATTTAGTCTGCCTGGGAGCAAGACATCCTGGTCCGTGACTGGGCTGGATTTCTTCCTGTAGTCCGTGATTGACTGTAGACCCTGCCACATGCCTCTTGTGTCTGAGACGTTGAATTGGGATTCTACTTTGTCTCTGTACTGGACGCTTAGCTTGTTTGATAGCCTTACGGAGGAATAGCTGCATTGTTTGTATTCAGTCATGTTACCAGACACCTTGCCCTGATTGAAAGCAGTGGTTCGCGCTTTCAGTTTCACGAATGCTGCCATCAATCCAAAGTTTCTGGTTAGAATGTTTTAATCATTGCTATGGAACGGCATCTTCAATGCACGTTCTAATGAACTCGCACACCGAATCAGCGTATTCGTCAATGTTGTTATTTGACGCACGAAACATATCCCAGTCCACGTGATGGAAGCAGTCTTGGAGTGTGGAGTCAGCTTGGTCGGACCAGCGTTGGACAGACCTCAGCGTGGGAGCTTCTTTTTAGCTTTTGTCTGTAGGCAGGTATCAGCAAAATGGAGTCGTGGTCAGCTTTTCCGAAAGGGGGGCGGGGCAGGGCCTTATATGCGCCGCGGGAAGTTAGGAGTAACAGTGATCCAAGGTTTTTTCCGCCCCTGGTTGCGCAATCGATATGCTGATAAAAATTTAGGAGTCTTGTTTTCAGATTAGCCTTGTTAAAATCCCCAACAAATGATGAATGCAGCCTCCGGATAAAATGGTTTCCAGTTTGCAAAGAGTTAAATAAAGTTCGTTCAGAGCCATCGATGTGTCTGTTTGGGGGGGATATATACGCTGTGATTATAAACGGAATTGTCTTGGTAGATAATGTCTACATTTGATTGTGAGGAATTCTAAATCAGGTGAACAGAAGGATTGGAGTTCTGTATGTTTCTTTTCAATGCACCATGCCTCGTTAATATAAGGCATACACCCCCACCCTCTTTCTTACCAGAAATGTGTTTGTTTCTGTCGGGCGCGATGCGTGAGAAACCCGTTGGCTGCACCGTCGGATAGCGTCTCTCCAGTGAGCCATGTTTCCGTGAAGCATGAACGTTACAATCTCTGATGTCCCTCTGGAATGCTACCCTTTGCTCGGATTTCATCAACCTTGTTGTCAAGAGACTGGACATTGGCAAGAAGAATGTTAGGAAGTGGGCACGATGTCCCGTCTCCGTAGTCTGACCAGAAGACCGTTAAGTTTCCTCTTTTTCAGAGTCGTTTTTTTGGGTCGCTGCATACGATCCATTCCGTCCTGTTTGTAAGGCAGAACACAGGATCCGCATCGCGAAAAACATATTCTTGGTCATACTGATGGTGAGTTGACGCTTGATCTTATATACAGTAGTTCTTCTCGGCTGTATGTAATGAAACCTAAGATGACCTTGGGTACTAATGTAAGAAATAACACGTAAAAAACAAAAAACTGCATAGCTTCCTAGGAACGCGAGCGAGGCGGCCATCTGTCGGCGCCGGAAGTACAGAATATGTAGAAAAATATCTGTCACTATTTTCACCACCAAAGAATAGCAGTGTGATTTTAATATGATTTGACTCTTTTGCAGGCTGTCAGGCTGTCTAGTCACAGAGGAAGGCTGTGCTTTCTGGTCTCAGCTCTGGAGACAAACCTCACACCTGAGAGAGCTGGATCTGAGCTACAATCACCCAGGAGACTCAGGAGTCAGACTGCTCTCTGCTGGACTGGAGGATCCACACTGCAGACTGGAGAAACTCAAGTATGTAGAGGCTTTATGTCAATGTTCATATCAGACATTTTTGACTCATCAGGCTAGTTAACCTCAAGCTGCCGAAAGCAATCCCGTATCCGGGAGCCGTGAATCATAGCCTCAAGCTCATTAGCATAACGCACCGTTAACTATTCATGAAAATCGCAAATGAAATGAAATAAATATATTGGCTCACAAGCTTAGCCTTTTGTTAACAACACTGTCATCTCAGATTTTCAAAATGTGCTTTTCAACCACAGCTACACAAGCATTTGTGTAAGAGTATTGATAGCTAGCATAGCATAGCATGCATTCAGCATTCAGTGAGGCAACATTTTCACAAAAACAAGAAAAGCATTCAAATAAAATAATTTACCCTTTTGAAGAACTTCGGATGTTTTCAATGAGGAGACTCTCAGTTAGATAGCAAATGTTCAGTTTTTCCAAAAAAGATTATTTGTGTAGGAGAAATCGTTCCGTTTTGTTCATCACGTTTGGCCAAGAAAAACCCAGAAAATTCAGTCATTACAACGCCAAACTTTTTTCCAAATTAACTCCATAATATCGACAGAAACATGGCAAACGTTGTTTAGAATCAATCCTCATGTTTTTCACTTATCTATTCGATGATAAGTCATCTATTCGATGATAAGTCATCTATTCGATGATAAGTCATCTATTCGATGATAAGTCATTCGTGCCAGTTGGGTTTCTCCTCTGAAACAAAAGGAAAAATACATGCAGTTGGAGATTACGGCAATTGCAAATTTGAGGATACTAAGCGAGCACCTGGTAAATGTAGCCCTTTATGGTCAATCTTCCAATGATATGCCTACAAATACATCACAATGCTGCACACACCTTGGGAAATGACAGAAAGTGTAAGCTCATTCCCATGACTATATATAAGGAGACACTGGAACATCACAGCGATTCAAAATCTGGGGCATTTCCTGTTTTGAATGTCTTGGTTTCACTTGCAGCATTAGTTTAAGTCAAAGTCAAAGACCACCATCATTACTGACTTGGTCATATTAAATATCAGCTGTAGTTCTACAGAAGCAGAAATCAGGGACACCAAAGTTTACAAAGAGTTGCTTTGACAATGTGTGTGTGTGTGTGTGTGTGTGTGTGTGTGTGTGTGTGTGTGTGTGTGTGTGCGTGTGTTTGTGTGTGTGTGTAAGTAATGGGAATAAGTGTGTTTTATATTACCCTACAGTATAACATATGATCATTCAACAAGTCTCAAGTTACCTTAACTTCTCCTTTTGATACCTAGAAACATCGACATTAAATGAATTAGTGAAAAAGTGAGTTAACATTCTAATGTGAATGATGATGATTTCTAATATGTGTCTGGTTTCATCCATCAGATGTCTGTGATCTCACACTGGACCCAAACACAGTAGACAGACTCCTCTCTCTGTCTGAGGAGAACAGAAAGGTGACATGGAGGACAGAGGAGCAGCCGTATCCTGGTCACCCAGAGAGATTTGAGGACTGTGGACAGGTGCTGTGTAGAGAGGGTCTGACTGGGCGCTGTTACTGGGAGGTAGAGTGGAGTGGGAGAAGGGCTGATATAGGAGTGACATATAAAGGAATCAACAGGAGAGGAGGTGGTGAGGACTGTTATCTTGGATGTAATGACAAGTCCTGGAGTCTGGTCTGCTCTGACCACAGTTACATTGCCTGGCACAATAATAATCTCACTACCATAGACGTCCCCCCCTCCAGCTCCCACAGAGTAGGAGTGTATCTGGACTGGCCAGCCGGCACTCTGTCCTTCTATAGAGCCTCCTCTGACACACTGACCCACCTGATCACATTCACCTCCACATTCACTGAGCCTCTCTATCCAGGGTTTGGGTTTGATTATGACTCCTCAGTGTCCCTGTAAATAATAACATGACACAAACACACACACACATACTGACACACACACAGGAAACACACACACACACACACACACACACACTGGACACACAAACACACACACACACTGGACACACGCCCACACACTGGACACACACACACACACACACACACACACACACACACACACACACACACACACACACACACACACACACACACACACACACACACACACACACTGGACACGCACACACACACACACACTGGACTCATACACACACACACACACACACACACATACTGTACACACAAACACACACACACTGGACACATAAACACACTGGATACAAGCACTGGACACAAACACACTGGACACACACACACACACACACACACACACTGGACACACACACACACACTGGACACACACACACACACACGTCTTCCTATAATTGTGAGGACCTTGACACAGGACCTTCAAGTTTCTGGATCTCAGGTTCTAGAACAATGAGGACCATCATTTCTGAACAAACAGACACATTATTCCATCACTAAGCGGTCCTACAAACACAGATATCACTTCACCTGAAAAAATCCAATGGAGAAATAGCCATGCAGGGCACCAGTCTCATGAGGACCAGTGGTTGAACAGCTTCTAGAACAGTTCCCAGTTCTATCTGCCTGTTAAATCAATTCTGGACCACAGGTTCTGGAACAGCTTCTATCCCATTTCTATCTGCCTGTTAAATCAGTTCTGGACCACAGGTTCTGGAACAGCTTCTATCCCAGTTCTATCTGCCTGTTTAATCAGTTTCTGGATTGCAGGTTCTAGAACAGCTTCTATCCCAGTTCTATCTGCCTGTTAAATCATCAACCTAAACTGTTTTCATCAGACTATTAGAACATGACTGAACCTTTTGGTTCCTTTTCTGATCTTTCACCACTTTGCATTTTTTACGATATATTTTACTGTTTGTGTTTGTACCAAAGGAGGTTGGTGGGACCTTAATTGGGGAGGACAGGCTTGTAATGGCTGGAGGGGAATAAGTGGAATGGTATCAAACACGTGGTTTCCATGTGTTCCATTACATTCACTCTGTTCCAGACATTATTATGAGCCATCCTCCCCTCACCAGCCTCCTCTGGTATGTACTGTCTTATATGTGAGAGAGATCCAACAAGGAATTACAATGTATGTATTACTTTTAATACCTGCAAATGGCAAATAAACTACTAGAACTCCTTATGAATGTCTGTAGCCGACTAGACTGTTGGCGTCTGACAAGAGGTGAAAATATTACAGGAATATTCTGCAAATGTTGATGAAGACGTCACACAATCCCACCAAAACAACATGCAGTCTTTCCACAAGACTCCCATGAAGTTATAGTGTGACGTTATGAGTTGACGTTAAAGTAACATTCTCAGAACATACTGCACTTGTTTTATACTGTTTTAGATGGATCCTCTGTTTATCATTTTGTTTTATACTGTTTTAGATGTATCCTCTGTTTAAACATTTAAACTCTTAAATTTAAACATTTAAACTCTTAAATTTAAACAAACAATTAAACTCTTAAATGTAAACAATTTAAATAATAACACCGTTAAAATACCAATGTGATCATTTGTTGTACGTCTTTTATGTTGAATAACAAATAGTACAATTATATATGGACCTACGCTCCACATACACTGCTGATGTCGCAGAAAGGCCATAAAGATCATCAAGGACAACATCCACCTGATCCACTGCCTGTTCACTCCACATCCACATCCACTGCCTGTTCAGAAAGGCCATAAAGATCATCAAGGACATCATCCACCTGAAGGCGCTATCATCCAGAAGGCGAAGTCAGTACAGGTGCATCATCACCACCGAGACACTGCCTGTTCACCCCGCTATCATCCAGAAGGCGAAGTCAGTACAGGTGCATCAAAGCTGGGACCGAGAGACTGAAAAACAGCTTCTATCTCAAGGCCATCAGACTGTTTATCAGCCACCACTAACATTGAGTGGCTGCTGCCAACACACTGACTCAACTCCAGCCACTTTAATAATGGGAATTGATGGAAAATTATGGAAAAAATGCATCACTAGCCACTTTACAATGCCAATTAATATAATGTTTACATACCGTACATTACTCATCTCATATGTATATACTGTAATCTATACCATCTACTGCATCTTGCCTATGCCGCTCTGTACCATCACTCATTCATGTATGTTTATGTACATATTCTTTATCCCTTTACACTTGTGTATATAAGGATTGTTGGGACTAGAAGCACAAGCATTTCACTAAACTCGCATTAACATCTGCTAACCATGTGTATGTGACAAATAAAATGTGATTTTAGTTCATTTAGTTGTACAAGTATACAAAAAGATATTGTATTTTTCATAATAAAACATAATTGAAACAAGAAAAGGCATGTTAATTGTGAAAACAAACAGTCGCAGGTTGATGTTTGTCATGAATCTTGACCTGGAGGCAGAACTGCGTGATTTCCACAAGATATTAAGAACCTGTTGATGCTAGGGGGCAGCATTTTCACTTTTGGATGAAAGGCGTGCCCAGAGTGAACTGCCTCCTACTCAGTCCCAGATGAGAATATATGCATAATATTATTACTGGTGGATAGAAAACACTCTGAAGTTTCTAAAACTGTTTGAATTATGTCTGTGAGTATAACATAACTCATATGGCAGACGACAACCTGAGAAGAAATCCAAACAGGAAGTGAGAACTCAATTTAGACAACAGTGCCATTGGATGTCCACCTTAGATATGGATGAGCATGCAATTCCTAGGGCTTCCACAAGATGTCACCGTCTTTAGATTCTGGTTGTATGATTCTACTATAAAGGTGGGGCTCATAATAGCTCTTTGAGTTGGTGGTCTGGCAGAAAGCCTCGGTCTAGTTACGCGCGGTCACGAGAGTGTGTCCTCCCGTTACTATGCTTTTCTTCAGACAATGAAATTCTCCGGTTGGAACCTTATTGCTGATTAATGTTTAAAACATCCTAAATATGGATTGCAAACATCATTTGACTTGTTTCTACGACCTGTATCGGAACTTTTTGAGTTTTTGTCTGGAGGAATTACTCGTGCTTTTGAAGATTGAATGCTGGGTGAACAAGCTAACAACAAGTGGCTAAATTATGGGCTTTTTGGAACTTTATGGCACAAATCAGTAATTTATTGTCGAACTGGGATTCCTGGGACTGCCTTCTGATGAAGATATTCAAAGGTAAGTGAATATTTATAGTGTTTTTTGTAGCTTTTGTTGACGCCATAATGGCGGCTATTTCTTTGGGTTCTGAGCACCGTTCTCAGATTATTATTTTTCCATACAGTTTGTTTTAAATCTGACACAGTGGTTGCAAAGAGGATACGATTATCTTTAATTCTGTGAATAACACTTGCATCTTTTATCAATGTTTATTGTGAGTATTTCTGCAAAATCACCGGATGTTTTGGAATCAAAACATTACTGCACGTAACGCGCCAAAGTAAACTGAGATTTTATATATATATGTTTTATTTAATTTATTTTACCTTTATTTTACTAGGCAAGTCAGTTAAGAACAAATTCTTATTTTCAATGATGGCCTAGGAATGCACATTATCGAACAAAACACACAATACATGTATAACATGATGTCCTATGAGTGTCATCTGATGGAGATAATCAAAGGTTAGTGATTCATTTTATCTATATTTATGCTTTTGTGACTGAAAAATCGCTGTGTGTGTTTTTGAATTTGGTGGTCATCTAACGTAAATATATGTTGTGTTTTCGCTGTAAAACATTTTAAAAATCGGACCCGATGGGTAGATTAACAAGATGTTTATCTTTCAGTTGCTGTATTGGACTTGTTAATGTGTGAAAGTTAAATATTTCTAAAGAATATTTTTCAGCTGAATGGGAGGGGGTGAACTCCTTGTTCCCCCTAGCCCCAGCTGCAAAGTAAAAATTGTCTGTAGGATTAAAATCAGATTGTATTACTTTGTGCCTGTGTCAGCTAGTGACCACTTTGCTGAACTGCCTCCAGGGCAAGATTCATGACAATAAATGCCAACCTGCCTCCCAGTCATCCCGTCCTTATCTTTACAAGGCTGTAGAACATACAAGTTAGTGATGTGGGGGTTCTCTCATAACCCTCAGTCCCCAGGTGGGTAGATGGAAGGTTGAAAAAGAGAAGCTAGTGTTGTGGGGGTTCTCTCATAAACCACAGTCCCCAGGTGGGTAGATGGCAGGTTGAAAAAGAGAAGCTAGTGTTGTGGGGGTTCCCTCATAACCCTCAGTCCCCAGGTGGGTAGATGACAGGTTGAAAAAGAGAAGCTAGTGTTGTGGGGGTTCCCTCATAACCCTCAGTCCCCAGGTGGGTAGATGGCAGGTTGAATAAAGACAAACTAGTGGTGTGGGGGTTCTCTCATAACCCTCAGTCCCCAGGTAGGTAGATGGCAGGTTGAATAAAGAGAAGCTGGTGATGCGGGGTTCTCTCATAACCCTCAGTCCCCAGGTGGGTAGATGGCAGGTTGAATAAAGAGAAGCTAGTGATGTGGGGTTCTCTCATAACCCTCAGTGGGGACCATGAATGTATAAAACATTAAGGACATCTTTCTTTCCATGACAAATTGTGAATCTAGGTGAAAGCTATGATTCCTTATTTTTCACTTGTAGATGTAAGGGAATTCCCCCCTGTATTGGACCAAAAATGAATGGCAAACTATTGGCATAGTACAAACCATGTACACATTGGTCAATACCCCCCAAATCGGCGTTGATTCATGCAAAATGTACTTCAAATGCCATATGGCTATTGCCAGTTGTAACACTTCAAAATCCAACAGGTGGCGTGTGCGCTCCACCGTGGTTTTTCATATTGAAAATGGACTCCAAGTCAACATCCAAATGCCAAATTTTGAAAAAATGGATTTTTTTGTCAAAAACTTATCACCCCTTAAAAAAGTGCTTTCTGGACCGTTTTTCAAAATTATTTCGCTTTTTCTGTCAATTACACATGTGTAAGAACTGTATGAATATACTTTTGTCCAATTTTATTATCATAATTTTTTTATTTTTTTTACTTGCGCATTATTGCATGTGTTTTCTCCATTTGCAATATGATTTCATAGGAAGTCAGAAGTCAAAAGTCAATAATTGCAAAATTTCATAAAAAGCTTCACACACCCCTAAAAAAGTGCTTTCTGGACCGTTTTTCGAATTTTTTTCGAATTTTGTGTCAATTACACACGTATAAGAACTGTATCAACATACTTTAGTCATATTTTATTATCATAATTTTATTTTATTTTTTTACTTGTGCATAAGGCATATATGTTTTGCGGGGGCCAAATGTCATAAGAAATTTGACATGCTCAAAAATCCTGCAGAAATGCAAAATTGACTGGCCTAATGAACTCGGGATGGCCGGGCAGTGATTGTTGTTCCTTTCAATCACTCGTGGTGTTGATTTCATCATGTCCATTTGTTTATGTTTTCTCACTTTTGCAAAGTCACTGTGCATTTGCAATATGGTTAACTGGGCATTCACCATCACCAATTTGTCATGCTATAAAAATTGTGCAGGAATGCCAAATTGACTGGCCCGATGAACTCGGGATGGATGGGCAGTGATTCTGGTACCTCTCCATCGCTCGTTTGGGTTGATTTCAGAATGTCACTTTTGGTGATGGTACCTCACTGTTAAAACATATTGCAAATGTTTTCTCACTTTTGCAAAGTCACTGAAAATTCGTGCAGGAATGCCAAATTGACTGGCCCGATGAACTCGGGATGGCTGGGCAGTGATTCTGGTACCTCTCCATCGCTCGTTAGGGTTGATTCCAGAATGTCCATTTGGTGATGTTTCTCACTCTTGCAAAGTCACTGTGCATTTGCCATATGGTTAACTGGGCATTCACCATCACCAATTTGTCATGCCATAAAAATCATGCAGGAGTGCCAAATTGACTGGCCCGATGACCTTGGGATGGCTGGGCAGTGATTCTGGTACCTCTCCATCGCTCGTTTGGGTTGATTTCAGAATGTCGCTTTTGGTGATGGTACCTCACCGCTTAAACATATTGCAAATGGACAAGAGTCACCTGCAATTCACCGTCCATCAGTCAATTTGATATCATTCTGACACCAAACTGATACAAACTGACACCAAACCCACTTTTCCCAACTCGTTTAGGAGCCAAGTATCACATACTTCAGAGCTGGCCCAAAATTCACAACGCCTTCGGTACAAACCATAAAAAAACCATAAAACACATAGTTACTTTCTAGCTGCGGGGCCAGTTCGGACATTATGTGTAGTCCTATGTGAGGCGACCCCGAATCCCGAGTTTCGGCTCGTTAGGTCATTTGGTGTCCGAGTAAAACCCTAATTGGTGCTGAAAATCCACTTTTTTCCATGCCTTGCTATGGGGTCCTTGAATGAGCTATCGGACAGAAACGTTGGGGTCCGTGTCTATGGGCCGAGCCGGTTTCAATGCACCTAGTCTTGTGTCTCTGAGACTTTTCTAAATGTCGCCATTTTCGTAATGGTCAAAATGAATTGAAGTCATTGCAAATGTTCGAGGCTGTTTCTCGGACCGAGAACCTTCTAGAGCGCCGTAACTCACCACGCACTATCGACCTGAGGTCTAGAACAGGTTTCTAAAGTTTCGGAACTCTAGGTCTGACGGTTCTTTTTTAGCTCGAACAAAGCTAACTATTGGAGGCACTGTCAGTCTCTACACACCCCAATACGTCCCTCCATCCAAGTTGTGTATCTGTGTGATTTAGTTTCCTTTTCATTTTAATGGGGAAAAATGACTGATTTACAGTTCATGGGGGTTGCCTAATCATATATATGAAGTTTTGGAAAGATCAGATTTTTTAACCCCTCGAAACAGCCCCTGAGACACCAATTATGGCACTTCCGGTTGTCACAGGAAGCTGTAACTCAACATACATCCTCATTGGGGTATTCCATTACAGAATCCTGAGTTTTAAGTCTTTACCATGAAAACTGACTGATTTACACAGGGTTGAATGTACTATGTCTATCAAACTGCAGGCAGGTTATGGGTAAACACTTTTAGGGCGATTGTAACCACTTCCGGTTGGTCCAGGAAGCCTAGAATCGACACAGGTAGACATTATAGTGGCCTGATGGACTGGTACCGAAGACAGGTTCATACAGCATTCATAACCCATATAGACTCCAGGTTGTATTTAGTGGAGCAGGCAATGTATTCCTATGGGGAGAGAAGTCAATGCACACTGTTTTGATGTAAACACCTTCTTTTAACTGTGAAGGGTTAATGTCACACGGTCAAGGTTAGGCTTGCACAGATCAGGAGGACCTTAGGAACATTCCTGTGGTTGAATTGTCTTTCTAAACCTAACGGTTCCGCCGCTGTCACCCAAAATCAAATGACATTGTGGTGCAGGCTTCATTGTGGGCCTATTTTTGTCATGGTCGCTGCGCTCAGACCGAGCGAGCTACGGTCAAGCGGGGCGCCTCGTTGGACTCGGCACAGTCTGGACACTATGGTGATGCCATTTTTTGTGTTGATTTCAGAATGTCCATTTGGTAATGTTTTCTCACTCTTTCAAAGTCACTGTGCTTTTGCCATATGGTTAACTGGGCAGTCACCATCACCAATTTGTCATTAGTGTCTTTAAAGGCACTTCCGGTTGGCACAGGAAGCTATAAGTAAACACATGTCTTGACTGCGGTAGCCTCGTACAGAATCCTGAGTTTTAAGTCTTTAAGTTAAGAATTGACTGATCTACACAGGGTTGAATGCAGTGATTTTCATAATGACAGGTTATGTGTTTCAAAACACTTAGGGTGAATTTAACCACTTCCGGTTAGTTAAGGATGCTTAGAATCAACACAGGTAGACCTCATAGTGATCTGATGGACTGTCATCGATGACAGGTTCATACGGCATTCATAACCCATACAGGCTTCAGGTTGAATTTAGGAGTGCAGGCAGTGTATTCCTATGGGGAGAGAAGTCAATGCAAACTGTTTGATGTAAACACCTTCTTTTAACTGTTAAGGGTTAATGCCACACGGTCAAAGTTAGGCTTGCACGGATCAGGAGGACCTCCTGAACCTACCTGAGGTCGAATTGTGCTTCTCACCCTAACGGTTCTCTCACTGTCACCCAAAAGCAAATGACATTTAGGGCTAGGCTTCTTTCTGGCCCTTCTTTTTTTGAAGGTCGCTGCACTCAGAGCGAGCTATGGTCAAGCGGGGCGTCTCGTTGAACTCGGCAGTCTGGAGATTATGGTGATGCCATTTTTTGTGTTGATTTCAGAATGCCATTTTGGTGATGGTCCCTCTCCGTTTAAACATATTGCACACAAGTCAACTAGCAAGTCAGTGTCCATCAGAGCGAGCTACGGTCAAGCGGGGCATCTCGTTGAACTCGGCACGGCCTAGAGAATATGGAAATGCCATTGCAGGCTCTGTGTGTCTTTAAGCACCGCACTTTGTCACTCCATCCTTGCCGTGTGTGTGAGAGAGAGAGCTTTTTTTTGACATCTGTTGGGAGAAATGACTGACTTACAGTTCATGGGGGTTGCCTAATCACACATTAAGTTTTGAAAAGATCTGACCTTTTTAACCCTTGGAAACAGCCACTGACACCATTTAAGGCACTTCCGGTTGGCACAGGAACCTATAAATAAACTCATATCCTGATTGGGGTATGCCTTTACAGAATCCTGAGTTTTAAGTCTTTACGTTAAGAACTGAGTTATTTACGGAGGGTTTAGTGAGTGTGTGTTATTTCAGAAAATCATAGAAAATCACAGAAATCTCGCAGAGCTCCGCATCACACATTAAAAAGATTTGTATGAACGACCTGCAACTGGATCTGTAACTGTTTTTTTTTAAACACCTATTTGTGAACAACACCAATTTGTCATTGTATGATTTCTCTTAAATGACGATAGATAAATGGCTGGTTCTTTTTTTATTGACACCGGAGGCTCCTTGACTTTGACCTGAAGCGGAAAAATTATTTCTCTATTTTCATTTTGAACCTTTAATCACAGAAAAATGGCCATAACTCAAAAACCGTTGAGGCCTAGACGCCATCGTGTTCGGGGCCAACTGCCCATAATGCCAAACCTACGCTCACCAAGTTTCGGCTTCAAAATATTTTCCGTTTTGGAGATAAGGCCCCGTCGTGATTCGTGATGTTTTGTACATTTGCAATATGATTGCTTATTCCCTCTTGTGGGATTTTCCGGGACAGGGTAAAAATGACCAAAATTTGATTATTTTATAAAAAACCGAATGTCCGATAAAGTTTGTTTGATGACTTCACGGTAGGTCCTGCCCTGCCGCTCGGCCCCGATGCCGTCCGCAAATTTTATAAACTTTTTCGGACGTCTAGTAAGGGGCCGTACATTTGCAATATGGTCTTTCTCACTAACCATACATCAAATGTCAAAATGTTCCCTTAAGGTATGTTAGTCTGACCTGTTAGTCAGTTCTGGTTAAATAGTGAAATAACAGGGTGTGTTTATAACCTACTGTTAGTCTGACCTGTTTGTCAGTTCTGGTTAAATAGTGAAATAACAGGGTGTGTTTATAACCTACTGTATCTGGTCTGTTAGTCAGTTCTGGTTAAATAGTGAAATAACAGGGTGTGTTTATAACCTACTGTATCTGGTCTGTTAGTCAGTTCTGGTTCAATAGTGAAATAACAGGGTGTGTTTATAACCTACTGTATCTGGCCTTTCAGTGATAAGTGAATGTATATGTTTAAAGTAATAATAAGAGAATCTGAATGACATTACGAGTAATGACTAAAGTATTTCACCCTAATAGTTACAGAAGCTCAGACAATGTGTTTAATAATACTATAATATTGTGAGACAGTGGGAACATTGTGTTTGTGTGTGATAAAGAGGACCTGACAACAGACATGTTATGGTACTATGAGACCAAGGACAGGAGATAAAGTTCCTCCACCCAGGGAGGAACAGATGTGCTTGTAGACTTGTAGGTGCTTGTAGGAGTTATATAAAAGGCTATTCGCATTATATGATATTTAGAGCTCTAATGAATAAACTACAACAAACCTTTTGCAGAATCTGAGTCTTTGCCTAATTCTTATTAACCCTAGCTTTACAACCTGGGGGAATTGGTCAAAGCTATAGTGATTGTTATCATCATTGAGATTGACAATTCTCATGACAGCTTGGTCCTTTCGAGCCGGATCTCAATACCTGCTTGTCGTCCCAGGGAACTGCTGATAACCATGCACGGGCGGATCACGGATCCGTAAGACAAAGACCTGACCTCTAAGATTGAGGGTCTACTTCAGGCCAGTGGTGAACTGGTACACGACAGAGGCAGTGATGAGATCCAATCTACATTGAAGTCTCAGCTGCAAGAATAAGGTCAGTAGTCTTTATTCATGGATTTTCGGGGAAGGATCTAAACTTGCATTAGACGTATACATTGGTATAAATCCTGTCTGGGTGATAATCACTAAAGTCCAGGAGGATTCATATTCAGAATACCTTTTTCAGATGTTTATATAGACTTAGTTCAAAAGTACCAAAGTATCTAGATAAATAAAAAATGGGGGGCTGAGAATTGAACGAAATTGGGTCCACAATGACTCAAAGTAGTTGAAGCCATTACCAAAAGAAACTACCCCGTATCGAAATAGTCTGGGACTATTAGAGGAATATGGGAAGTAGTCTGGGACTATTAAAATATATGGGAAGTAATCTGGGACTATTAGAGGAATATGGGAAATAGTCTGGGACAATTAGAGGGATATGGGAAGTAGTCTGGGACTATTAAAATATATGGGAAGTAATCTGGGACTATTAGAGGAATATGGGAAATAGTCTGGGACAATTAGAGGGATATGGGAAGTAGTCTGGGACTATTAAAATATATGGGAAGTAATCTGGGACTATTAGAGGAATATGGGAAATAGTCTGGGACTATTAGAGGGATATGGGAAATAGTCTGGGACTATTAAAATATATGGGAAGTAATCTGGGACTATTAGAGGAATATGGGAAATAGTCTGGGACTATTAGAGGAATTTGGGAAATAGTCTGGGACTATTAAAATATATGGGAAATAGTCTGGGACTATTAGAGGGCTATGGGAAATAGTCTGGGACTATTAAAATATATGTGAAATAGTCTGGGACTATTAGAGGAATATGGGAAATAGTCTGGGACTATTAAAATATATGGGAAATAGTCTGGGACAATTAGAGGGATATGGGAAATAGTCTGGGACTATTAGAGGGATATGGGAAATAGTCTGGGACTATTAAAATATATGGGAAATAGTCTGGGACTATTAGAGGAATATGGGAAATAGTCTGGGACTATTAAAATATATGGGAAATAGTCTGGGACTATTAGAGGGCTATGGGAAATAGTCTGGGACTATTAGAGGAATATGGGAAATAGTCTGGGACTATTAGAGGAATATGGGAAATAGTCTGGGACTATTAGAGGAATATGGGAAATAGTCTGGGACTATTAGAGGAATATGGGAAATAGTCTGGGACTATTAAAAATGAATGAGAATAAGAGCACACACATAGATTGTGAGAATAAGCATAATAACAAGGAAAGTCATTGAATAATGTGGGTAGTAAATCCTCACAGGAGGTTCTGGAATTAACCGGGGATGAGAGGTACTTTATATGGAATCCAAGGATAATAGGAACATGTATATTATGGCCCCAAATGGAGAAAGAGGTACGGGTTCACTGCACATTTAGACACAGATCAGTTAGATGCCATGATCAGACAAATGCATAAGAATTTCAGGGATAATGAGGGAAAACAGCAGGTAGAAGGATTAGACACAGCCAGGATGTGGTTCTCTGTAGCCCGAAAGAGAAGAGACACAGAGAGGACAGGTTTCTCTTATTGAGAAAGTGGATAGAGGTAGAGAAAGGGAGGTATACATGTTACAACTGTGGCAAGCCAGGTCATTTTGCTAGAGATTGTGAGGTGCCGGGTAAACACTGCAGTAAAGGAGGCCATAATCACAGACTGTAAAAAGATACGGTCGTTAGAGGAAAGAACAGAGAGAAAAACTCAGGTGCTGCCAGCCAGACTCAGAGGAGGAATAGAAAGAACAGAGAGAAAAAGGTGCCGACAGCCAGACTCAGAGGAGGAATAGAAATGAACAGAGAGAAAAAGGTGCCAACAGCCAGACAGAGGTGGAATAGAAAGAACAGAGAGAAAAAGGTGCCGCCAGCCAGACTCAGAGGAGGAATAGAAAGAACAGAGAGAAAAAGGTGCCGCCAGCCAGACTCAGAGGAGGAATAGAAAGAACATAAAGGAGCAGAGCAGTGAATAGTAACTATCGGGGTGATTGTCGACGACAGCATAAAGGAGGCTCTAAGGAAAGGGACCTAAGAGAGAAGGGAAAAATGGACAGGATCAAATTGTTTCAATTGCGATAAGACAGAGACAACGAGAGTAATGAGAATCATTGCCGGAGTAACTCTTGGACCTTTAAATGAGGGCTCTTTTCTGGGTGTTGTCTCGGTACTACGTGCCTGAGTTTACGACTACAGACAACTATAAAAGGGTTACTTTCGGGCGTCTTTGTCACTTCAACTGTTTTGGTGGTTCAGTGGTATACTTCTCGCCTGCCACATGGGCCGTTTCCCAGCCTCAGCACCAATAGACTCAAATCTGAGTTTATGATTGTAATTAAACTATTGGTATGTTTTGCCTGGAAAGATACGGTCGTTAGTGTTTGTTTAAGATATAAACGGAACTTTTTAATAGATTATTCAGTTTAAATTGAAAGACTAATTATTTCAAAATAATAGCGTGGCGATTTCGATGTGTTACGTAGTCTGTTGTCTAAATAAATGGTGAAATAACAGGTTGAGAATGGAGTCATTAAAATAACTCAATCCAAGAAGAGACAGTAAATCTAATGCATTCTAATAATAAGAGGATAGGTAATGGTGATATAACTCAATCCAAGAAGAGAGTAAATCTAATGCATTATAATAATAAGAGGATAGGTAATGGTGATATAACTCAATCCAAGAAGAGACAGTAAATCTAATGCACTCTAATAATAAGAGGATAGGTAATGGTGATATAACTCAATCCAAGAAGAGACAGTAAATCTAATGCATTCTAATAATAAGAGGATAGGTAATGGTGATATAACTCAATCCAAGAAGAGACAGTAAATCTAATGCACTCTAATAATAAGAGGATAGGTAATGGTGATATAACTCAATCCAAGAAGAGACAGTAACCTAATGCATTCTAATAATAAGAGGATAGGTAATGGTGATATAACTCAATCCAAGAAGAGACAGTAAATCTAATGCACTCTAATAATAAGAGGATAGGTAATGGTGATATAACTCAATCCAAGAAGAGACAGTAAATCTAATGCATTCTAATAATAACAGTCATCTCAAATAAAACTGTGAAGGACCTCGGTGTTACTCTGGACCCTGATCTCTCTTTTGAAGAACATATCAAGACTGTTTCAAGGACAGCTTTTTTAAATCTACGTAACATTGCAAAAATCAGAAACTTTCTGTCCCAAAATTACGCAGAAAAATTAATCCATGCTTTTGTCACTTCTAAGTTAGACTACTGCAATGCTCTACTTTCCGGCTACCCGGATAAAGCACTAAATAAACTTCAGTTAGTGCTAAATACGGCTGCTAGAATCCTGACTAGAACAAACAAATTTGATCATATTACTCCACTGCTAGCCTCCCTACACTGGCTTCCTGTCAAGGCAAGGGCTGATTTCAAGGTTTTACTGCTAACCTACAAAGCATTACATGGGCTTGCTCCTACCTATCTCTCTGATTTGGTCCTGCCGTACATACCTACATGTACGCTACGGTTACAAGACGCAGGCCTCCTAATTGTCCCTAGAATTTCAAAGCAAACAGCTGGAGGCAGGCTTTCTCCTATAGAGCTCCATTTTTATGGAATACTGCCTACCCATGTGAGAGACGCAAACTCGGTCTCAACCTTTAAGTCTTTACTGAAGACTCATCTCTTCAGTGGGTCATATAGAGTGTAGTCTGGCCCAGGAGTGTGAAGGTGAACGGAAAAGCTCTGGAGCAACGAACCACCCTTGCTGTCTCTGCCTGGCCGGTTCCCCTCTTTCCACTGGGATTCTCTGCCTCTAACCCTATTACAGGGGCTGAGTCACTGGCTTACTAGTGCTCTTTCATACCATCCCTAGGAGGGGTGCGTCACTTGAGTGGGTTGAGTCACTGATGTGATCTTCCTGTCTGGGTTGGCGCCCCCCCTTGGGTTGTGCCATGGCGGAGATCTTTGTGGGCTATACTCGGCCTTGTTTCAGGATGGTAAGTTGGTGGTTGAAGATATCCCTCAAGTGGTGTGGGGGGCTGTGCTTTGGAAAAGTGGGTGGGGTTATATCCTTCCTGTTTGGCCCTGTCCGGGGGTGTCCTCGGATGGGGCCACAGTATCTCCTGACCCCTCCTGTCTCAGCCTCCAGTTTTTATGCTGCAGTAGTTTGTGTCGGGGGGCTAGGGTCAGTTTGTTATATCTGGAGTACTTCTCCTGTCCTATCCGGTGTCCTGTGTGAATTTAAGTATGCTCTCTCTAATTCTCTTTTTCTCTCTTTCTTTCTCTCTCTCGTAGGACCCGAGCCCTAGGACCATGCCTCAGGACTACCTGACATGATGACTCCTTGCTGTCCCCAGTCCACCTGGCCGTGCTGCTGCTCCAGTTTCAACTGTTCTGCCTGTGATTATTATTATTGGACCATGCTGATCATTTATGAACATTTGAACATCTTGGCCATGTTCTGTTATAATCTCCACCCGGCACAGCCAGAAGAGGACTGGCCACCCCACATAGCCTGGTTCCTCTCTAGGTTTCTTCCTAGGTTTTTGCCTTTCCGGGGAGTTTTTCCATAGCCACCTTGCTTCTACACCTGCATTGCTTCCTTTTTGGGGTTTTAGGCAGGGTTTCTGTACTGCACTTTGAGATATCAGCTGATGTACGAAGGGCTATATAAATACATATATTTGATTTGAGGCTCTCAGAGTGATTTGTGCGTAAAGGACAAATGCGGCCATTGTTTCTCACTTTCCTACTAAGAAGCCACCTGTCCCGGTTGATATATTACCAAATAGACGGCAGGGTAGCCTAGTAGTTAGAGCATTGGACTAGTAACCGGAAGGTTGCAAGTTCAAAACACCCGAGCTGACAAGGTACAAATCTGTCGTTCTGCCCCTGAACTGGCAGTTAACCCACTGTTCCTAGGCTGTCATTGAAAATAAGAATTTGTTCTTAACTGACTTGCCTGGTTAAATAAAGGTAAAATAAAAAAAGACATTTGAAAAGCACCTTGAGGATTGATTATAAAAACGTTTGTCATGTTTCTGTCGATATTATGGATCTAATTTGGAATATTTTTCGGCGTTGTCGTGACCGCAGTTTCCGGTGGATTTCTCAACCAAACGTGAAGTACAAACGGAGGTATTTCGGCTATAAAAATGTCCTCCATAACTCCATGCCACCAGCCACCGCTGCTGACCACAGACCAGAGACAAACAGTCTAACTGGCAACCCACGGATACATTAGTCTGGTCCCAGATCTGTGTGTGCTTTAGACAACTCCTTTAGATATACAGGGCATGACAATGACAGTCAGAGGAGTTGAACAGATCTGAATCAGGATACTAAGAGTTGATTTGAACAGATCTGAATCAGGAAATTAAGAGTTGGTTAAAACTGATCTGAATCAGGAAACTAAGAGTTGGTGTTGGTTTGACCAGATCTGAATCAGGACACTAAGAGTTGGTTAGAACAGATCTGAATCAGGAAACGAAGAGTTCGTTTCCTGATTCAGATCTGTTTAAACCAAGAGTTGGTGTTGGTTTGAACAGATCTGAATCAGGAAACTAAGAGTTGGTTTAAACAGATCTGAATCAGGAAACTAAGAGTTGGTTTAAACAGATATGAATCAGGAAACTAAGAGTTGGTTTAAACAGATCTGAATCAGGAAACTAAGAGTTGATTTAGACAGATCTGAATCAGGAAACTAAGAGTTGGTTTGAGGGTCAATAATGTGGGACCCCATTGCATACTTCAAAGTTAGAGATATGTTGAACCTGGATCATCATAATGATTCTACATGTTATAGTATGAACCTGGATCATCATCATGATTCTACATGTTATAATATGAACCTGGATCATCATAATGATTCTACATGTTATAATATGAACGTGGTTCATCATAATGATTCTACATGTTATAGTATGCCATGGCCTTACTGGCCAAAGGTTAAACTGCTGTTATGGTTATGATATACTATGGTGTTGTGTCACTAGACTTTGACCAGATATTATTGCATTCAAAGATCAACTGAACATAGAACATAGATACAGAGACACTTGTCATCAGGAAGGTGATCTCTCAGCACAACGGAAAATATCTCAATGACTTGACATGTTCTGGTTGTGAATTCAGGCTACAAGGTAAGAATCTTCCCAGGGATTATTGTAAAGTGTGTAGAGACATTAAATGTCCAGTGTTATTTTAGTATAGTGAATGACAGTAAAACACTCAGATCTAACACTCCATTTCACCTGGGACAGCTACGTGACAGTGCAATCATACAAAATGGCGCTAACTGGGTGTAGGCAAGTCAAATTCAAAAACATGTTGTTCATATATTCCTATATCGCGGTTATTTTACAATTTGTATATTTTTTATGTATAAATTGTAAGTCGTCTTTCAGAATATCAGAACATGTGTTGTTTTCTAAATTCCAATGAGCTCCTGCTTCCTGTGTAATTTGGTATGAAACCACTGAACAGACTTTTCTTAACATCGATATTATGAACTGAATTCAGTAACAGCATCATAATATCATACCTGTTGAACAAAGCAACACACTAGAATGAGAGAAATCATTAAAATAGAAAGAGACATTATTATTAATATTACTATATATTATATTGTGATTATTATTATTATTATTATTATTATTATTATATTGTTATTATTGTATTATTATTATTATTATTATGGACAAAAGGTGAAAAATATAAATCAGGACTACATATTCATGTGATGCATTAAATCACCTGACTGTTTGGATGTGTCTGTTAGTAAATGTTTTATTTCTAAGAGATAATGAATAAAAGAGAACATATGACCTTCAAGAATTACTGTGTTAAACACAACCAACATGTTGGATCTCTGTTTAGTTGTCACTGTGTTAACCACAACCAACATGTTGGATCTCTGTTTAGTTGTCACTGTGTTAACCACAACCAACATGTTGGATCTCTGTTTAGTTGTCACTGTGTTAACCACAACCAACATGTTGGATCTCTGTTTAGTTGTCACTGTGTTAACCACAACCAACATGTTGGATCTCTGTTTAGTTGTCACTGTGTTAACCACAACCAACATGTTGGATCTCTGTTTAGTTGTCACTGTGTTAACCACAACCAACATGTTGGATCTCTGTTTAGTTGTCACTGTGTTAACCACAACCAACATGTTGGATCTCTGTTTAGGGGTCAGTTCTCTAAAATGAGTCTCTCTGGAGCTAGAAAGAAGGGGGCCCAGCCTCCCTAAAATGAGACTCTCTGGGGAACATGACACCAAAGCTAAGAGGTGAGATTACAATGTTGTTTGTTTCTAAAACGTGTTTCCACCATTTTTTCACATTTGTTATTTATCAGACAGTATTGCTCAGGGGAACCTTGTCTGTAAAATATTGTTGTTCTAAGATTTTAATTCATAGTTTTTTTGTGTATGAATTTTTGTTTTTCAAAACGCGATTTAGCTGTAATGGAATGTTTGTATCCTGTATATTAGACTGTGATATGTGGTTGTCTCACCAGCACACACACACAACACACACACACAACATACACAACACAACACACACACACACAGACACACACACACACACACACACACACACACACACACACACACACACACACAATGTTTGTACACACACACACACACACAAACTCACACACACACACACACACACAACACACACACACACACACACACACACACACACACACACACACACACACACACACACACACACACACACACACACACACACACACACACACACACACACACACACACACACACACACACACACACACACACACACACACACCTCTATAAAATTTTAGCATGACACAATCATTTAGCCTCTTAATCATTATCTAATATGTTGGCAGGCAAAACTTTACAGTTTTTTATTCTGATCGTTGTTACAAGCTGAATTCTGACAATATATCCGTTATATCAACACACTCTTCACTCCTGTTGAAACCAAAAAGGGTTCTATCTTCCTACAATATACAGAACCACTAAAGTTCTATATAGAACACTTTATAGGAGGTTAGGAAGTGTCTGAGTATACAGTACATATAGAATATATATAAACCCTTTATAGGAGGTCAGGTAGTGTCTGAGTATACAGTATATATAGAATATATATAGAACCCTTTATAGGAGGTCAGGTAGTGTCACGCCTTGGTCTTAGTATTTTGTGTTTAGTTTTATTAGTTAGTCAGACCAGGGTGTGACATGGGGTTATTATGTATTGTATTTTCGTATTGGGGTTTGTAGTGTTTGGGATTGTAGTTGATTAGGGGTGTGTGTGTGTTAAATAGGTTGGCTGCCTGAGCGGTTCTCAATCAGAGTCAGGTGATTCTCGTTGTCGCTGATTGGGAGCCGTATTTAGGTAGCCTGGTGTTCGCCTTGTATTTCGTGGGTGATTGTTCCTGTCTCTGTGTAGTGTGCACCAGTCAGG
>NW_027009857.1:0-38684 GCF_036934945.1 Oncorhynchus masou masou
ACTGCCTCAGTGCTAACAGTATAACTCTGGTTCATAGGCACATAAGTACAGCAGACAATAGCTGTCGGATCAACAGAGGTATTCATCATAACATGTTCTCAAGATGGCGCCGACAGAGAGGGCTGCCTTGCTTCGAGCCTTAGGAAACTTCGCAGCATTTCGTTTTTTTAAATGTATTATTTCCTACATTGTTAGTCCAGAAAAATCTTAAGTGTTATTAAATACAGCCGGGAATAACTATTGGATATCAGAGCGACGTCAACTTACCAGTACGACGACCAGGAATACGACTTTCCCCCAGCGGATCCTTTGTCCGAACCACCCAGGGCATTTGAACTGATTCCAGAGGCTGACCCAAAACAACCCCGCCGGAGAAGAGGAACACGGAATGGTCTTCTGGTCAGACTTCGGAGGCGCGCAAATCACCCACTGCTTCCCAGTATATTACTTGCCAATGTCCAGTCCCTAGATAACAAGGTCAGCGAAATCAGAGCAAGGGTTGCCTTACAGAGAGACATCATGGATTGTAACATACACTGTTTCATGGAAACATGTCTCTCTCTGGATATGCTGTCAGAGTCGATACAGCCACCTGGATTCTTTATGCATCACGCCGACAGGAATAAACATCAAGAAGGGCATTTCATGATTAACAACTCATGGTGTAATTGTAACAACATACAGGAACTCAAGTTCTTTTGTCCACCTGACCTAGAAGTGCTCACGTTCAAATGCCGACCGTATTATGACCGTATTATCTCCCAAAATAATTATCTTTGGTTATTGTCACAGCCGTATATATTCCCCCATCAAGCCGATACCACGACAGCCCTCAAGGAACTTCACTGGACTTTATGCAAACTGGAAACCATATATCCTGAGGCTGCATTTATTGTAGCTTGGGATTTAACAAAGCAAATTTGAGAACAAGGCTACCTAAACTCTATCAGCATATCGACTATAGCACTCTAACATTGGATCACTGCTACATCAACTTCCCTCCACAAGGCAATCAAACAAGCAACATGTCAGTAAAAAGACAAAGTGGAGTCGCAATTCAACGGTTCAGACACGAGATGTGGCCGGGTCTACAGACAATCACGGGCTACGCAAGGAAAACCAGCCACGTCACGGACACCGACGTTTTGCTTCCAGACAAACACCTTCTTTTCCCGCTTTGAGGATAATACAGTGCCACCGACGCTACCAAGGACTGTGGGCTGTCCTTCTTCGTGGCCGATGTGAGTAAGACATTTAAGCGTGTTAACCCTCGCAAGACTGTCGGCCCAGATGGTATCCCTAGCCGTGTCCTCAGAGCATGCTCAGACCTGCTGGCTGGTGTGTTTACGGACATATTCAATCTCTCCCTATCCCAGTCTTCTGTCCCCACCTGCTTCAAGATGGCCACCATTGTCCCTGTACCCAAGAATACAAAGGTAACTGAACTAAATGACTACCGCCCTGTAGCACTCACTTTCTGTCATCATGAAGTGCTTTGAGATACTAGTCAAGGATCATATCACCTCCACATTACCTGTCACCCTAGACCCACTTCAATTTGCATACCGCCGCAATAGGTCCACAGATGATGCAATCGCCATCACACTGCAATTGGGTCCTGGACTTCCTGATGGGCCGCCCCAGGTGGTGAAGGTAGGAAACAACATCTCCACCTTGCTGATCCTGGGGCCCCATAAGGGTGCATGCTCAGAGGTAAGGGCCCTCGGAGTGTGGTGTCAGGAAAAGAACCTCTCACTGTCAGGATTTGGCCAGGGTTGTTCCGGGTTTTGGTCACTAGATGCCCCCATTGTGCTTTTTGACCTTATGTTTTTTCCCTTGTTCCCCATTATTATTTGCACCTGTGCCTCGTTTCCCCTGATTGTATTTAAACCCTTAGTTTCCCTCTGTTCTGTGCTCTGTGTTTGTATGTTAGCACCCAGCCCTAGTGTTCTGTGTATTCTTGTCGTTTCCGGTGGATGCTCTTGTGGAATTCTGTTTTTGTTTTTGAGTATCTCTTGAGGCTTTTTTGTGCTATACCTACCACCTTTTGGATTTGCCATTTTGTATTGAAGGACTTCTCCTTTTTTACTTTATTAAATACACCGTCTTAAGTACTGCTGTGTCTGCCTCATCTTCTGGGTTCTGCTGACTATTCGTGGCTCAGTTGGTTAAGTGACTGTTTCTCACTCCGGAGACCCAGGTTCGTACCGGGTCCTGACAGAAACACAGAGCCAAAAATGAACCCAGAGGCAGCCAGTTCCCAGGACCTTTTTGCCATGCTGTCCGACCACCAGGAGACTGTCCAACGCCACGAAGCCGCCCTGGTTCAGCAAGAGGCCTTAATGGCTAGACATTCTCATCTTCTGTCGGAGATGCTAACTTCCATTAAGCAAATATCTGATCGTCTTACCCCGGCAACAGTTCCCGTCCCAGTACCTCAGATTCACGTACCCATGGCAGTTAACCCCCTGGCTGAACCTCATCTTCCACCTCCCCAACGGTTCTCAGGTGATCCAAGTGCTTGTAAAGGGTTTCTCACCCAATGTTCTCTCTCCTTTGAGCTACAACCCTCGTCGTTTCCCACCGACCGGTCTAAGATCGCTTATATCATCACCCTGCTGTCGGAAAAAGCCCTGGCCTGGGCTACTGCTGTGTGGGATGCCCATAGTTCCTGCTGTGCCAGCTACTCTGCCTTTGCTGAGGAATTCAAACGAGTGTTTCAAGGCCCAAGCAGTGGTTCTGACTCAGCCAAACAGCTCCTGACTCTCCACCAAGGTTGGCGCAGCGTGACGGACTATGCCATCCAGTTCCGCACGGTGGCAGCAGCAAGTGGCTGGAACAACGAGGCGCTCACGGTGTGCTTTCTGAAAGGCCTTTCCGACACTATCCAAGATGAACTGGCCACTCGGGAACCACCGGACAATCTCGAGTCCCTGATCAAGTTGGCCTCACGCATTGACCAGCGTCTGAGAGAGAGAGAACTCAACCGTAGACCTCTAGCCCCTATCAGTCCCAGCTCCGAGTCCCCACCTTTATCCTCGCTGGCTCCATCGGAACCCATGCAGATTGGACGCATCTCCCAGGCTGAGAGAGACCGCCGGATGAGGGAGCGACGCTGTCTATATTGCGCCAAACCGGGCCATTTCCGTTCCACTAGTCCCGGGCTCCAGGGAAACGCTCTGTCCCGTACAGACCGGGGGGAACTGTAACGGGAAACATAACCTCCTCCCATCCGTCCAACTCCCGTCTGCTCATTCCAGTCACCCTCTCCTGGGACAACCACAAGCTTCACCTTCAAGCCTTGGTAGACTCTGGAGCCGCAGGTAACTTCATGGATGGTGTCTGGGCGAAGGAGAATGGCGTTCCTCTGAACCTCTAAGTGAACCCATGAGGGTCACTACATTGGATGGAAGCCCTTTGGGATCTGGACTTGTCACTCATGTCACTACCTCCTTGCGACTTTCAGTTTCACAACACCAGGAATTGATGAACTTTCATTTGATCTCCTGTTCCGAGTTCCCTCTCGTCCTTGGATACCCCTGGCTTCACAGCCATAACCCTCACATCGACTGGTCTGTGGGCACTATCAAGCAGTGGGGTCCTACGTGCCAAGCTACTTGTATTTTCCAGAATTCTCCGAGTTCTACTCCCGAGTCTTTAGAATCCATCGACCTGACCCGAGTTCCCGAGTGTTACCATGACCTCAAACTGGTGTTTAGCAAACAGAGGGCCACCATGCTACCACCCCATAGACCTTACGATTGCCCCATCGACCTGTTTCCGGGGACTTGCCCCCCAGGGGTCGGATCTTTTCCCTATCTCCACCCGAACGAGCTGCTATGGATACCTACATCAAGGACGCTCTGGAAGCAGGCCTCATGCGTCCATCCACCTCCCCGGCGGGAGCAGGGTTTTTCTTTGTGGCCAGAAAGACGGTGGATTACGTCCTTGCATCGACTACCGGGGACTCAATGCCATAACCGTCCGTAACCGTTACCCGCTACCCCTTATGGCCACAGCCTTCGAGCTGCTCCAGGAAGCAGTTGTTTTCACTAAGCTTGACCTGCGGAACGCATACCATCTTGTGCGGATCAGACCTGGTGACGAGTGGAAGACCGCTTTCAACACGCCTACTGGTCACTATGAATACTTGGTGATGCCCTTCGGCCTGACCAACGCCCCAGCGGTGTTCCAAGCGCTCATAAACGATGTGCTTAGGGATATGCTTAACATATTTGTGTTCGTTTACTTGGATGACATCCTCATCTTTTCGAGCTCCCTTCAAGAACACACTAAGCATGTCAGACAAGTACTCAAACGCCTCCTGGACAGCCATCTGTACGTTAAGCCGGAAAAATGTGAATTCCATTCATCCCGAGTACAATTCCTGGGATTTGTAGTGGAACCCGGTCGAGTCCAAATGGACCCCAGGAAGGTAGGGGCGGTAGCGGATTGGCCCACCCCCAAATCCGTTAAGGAAGTTCAGCGTTTCCTGGGCTTCACAAACTTTTACCACAAGTTCATCAAGAACTTCAGCTGGGTGGCAGCCCCTCTCTCAGCTTTAACCAAGGGTGGCAATGCAAGGTTTTTGTGGGGAAGAGAAGCTGAGACGGCCTTCCAAGGACTCAAGCAGCGCGTTCTCTCTGCTCCCATCCTGATACTACCGACTACGGATGAACCATTTGTGGTGGAGGTAGACGCATCAGAGGTTGGTGTTGGAGCTGTCCTGTCTCAGAGGGGTGAAGACAAGAAGCTTCATCCGTGCGCTTTCTTCTCACACCGGCTTACCCCGACTGAGAGGAACTACGATGTGGGGGATCGTGAACTCCTAGCGGTTAAGATGGCATTGAAGGAATGGAGACACTGGCTCGAGGGGGCTTCTCACCCGTTTCAAGTGCTTACGGACCACAAAAATCTGGAGTATATCCAGCAGGCGAGCGGTTGAACTCTAGACAAGCTAGATGGTCTCTTTTCTTCAATCGATTCCAGTTTATCCTCACCTATTGGCCCGGGTCGAAGAATCTCAAACCGGATGCCCTGTCCCGAGTCTACGCTCCTGCCATTCGAGATGACACGGACATGCCTGTCCTTCCTGCTGCTAAGATTGTGGCTCCGATCTCGTGGCAAGTTGAGGATACCGTGAGACGTGCTCAAGCTAGCGAACCGGACCCGAAAGGAGGTCCTGCCAATCGGTTGTTTGTCCCCAAGGCAGTGAGGACTCAGGTCCTTCTGTGGGGGCACTCCTCTCGCCTCACCTGTCATCCGGGCGTAGGTCGCACCTTGGAGTTCATCCAGCGTAAGTTCTGGTGGCCTACCATAAGAGAAGACGTTGCCACTTTCGTCAATGCCTGTCCCGTGTGCTGCCAGGGCAAATCTTCTCACCTCCACCCTCAAGGACTCCTTCACCCTTTACCTGTTCCCCACAGACCCTGGTCCCATATCTCATTGGACTTTATTACTGGACTTCCTCCATCCCATGGCAATACTACTATCCTAGTCATAATCGACAGGTTTTCAAAGGCGGCCAGGTTCGTCCCTCTGACTAAGTTACCTTCTGCCAAGGAAACGGCTGAGTTGGTAATTAATCATGTGTTCCGAGTCTTCGGCATTCCTCAAGATATGGTTTCTGACAGAGGTCCCCAGTTCGCCTCAAGGTTTTGGAAGGCCTTCTGCCAACTCATGGGGGCTTCTGCCAGTCTATCTTCAGGGTACCATCCGGAGTCCAACGGCCAAACAGAGAGGATGAATCAAGAGCTGGAAACCACCCTCCGATGTATGACTCGTGACAACCCGTCCACATGGTCATCCTTTATTGTTTGGGCCGAATACGCGCACAACACCTTGCGCTCCTCCTCCACTGGTATGTCCCCGCACGAGTGTCAGTTTGGCTATGCTCCTCCATTGTTCCCGGACCAGGAGGCAGAAGTCAGAGTGCCTTCAGCCTTGAAGTTCATCAGACGCTGTCGGCTTATGTGGAGGAAGACCCGTCTTAATCTTATGCGTTCCTCACAGAGGTACCAACAACAAGCCAACAGACGTCGCCGTCCCGGGCCTACCCTGCGCCCCAGCCAGAGAGTCTGGCTCTCCACAAGAGACTTACCTCTACAGGTGGAGTCTCGCAAGCTGTCCCAAAAATACATCGGCCCCTTCAAGGTTGCCAGGAGAGTTAACCCAGTTTCTTATCGCCTACACTTACCCAGATCCCTTAAGATTAATCCCACATTTCACATTTCATTGTTAAAACCTGTTGTTTTTTCTCCCCTTGTCCCGGCAGACAGACCTCCCCCTCCGCCTCGTGTCATTGGAGGCCAGCCGGCTTATACCGTCCATCGGATACTGGATTCCCGCCGGGTGCAGCGGTCCTGGCAGTATCTGGTGGACTGGGAAGGCTACGGTCCCGAGGAGCGCTCCTGGGTTCCTGCCAAAGACATCCTGGACCCTGACCTCATTCGTCAGTTAGAGAGCTGGTAGGAACGTCAGGAGCCGTTCCTAGGGGGGGGGGGGGATTCTGTCAGGATTTGGCCAGGGTTGTTCCGGGTTTTGGTCACTAGATGCCCCCATTGTGCTTTTTGACCTTATGTTTTTTCCCTTGTTCCCCATTATTATTTGCACCTGTGCCTCGTTTCCCCTGATTGTATTTAAACCCTTAGTTTCCCTCTGTTCTGTGCTCTGTGTTTGTATGTTAGCACCCAGCCCTAGTGTTCTGTGTATTCTTGTCGTTTCCGGTGGATGCTCTTGTGGAATTCTGTTTTTGTTTTTGAGTATCTCTTGAGGCTTTTTTGTGCTATACCTACCACCTTTTGGATTTGCCATTTTGTATTGAAGGACTTCTCCTTTTTTACTTTATTAAATACACCGTCTTAAGTACTGCTGTGTCTGCTTCATCTTCTGGGTTCTGCTGACTATTCATGGCTCAGTTGGTTAAGTGACTGTTTCTCACTCCGGAGACCCAGGTTCGTACCGGGTCCTGACACTCACTCAACGTCAACAAAACAAAGGAGATGATCGTGGACTTCAGGAAACAGCAGAGGGAGCACCCCCCTATCCACGTCGACGGGACAGTAGTGGAGAAAGTGGAAAGTTTGAAGTTCCTCGGCGTACACATCACGGACAAACTGAATTGGTCCACCCACACAGACAGTGTGGCGAAGAAGGCACAACAGCGCCTCTTCAACCTCAGGAGGCTGAAGATATTTGGCTTGTCACCTAACACCCTCACAAACTTTTACAGATGGAAAATTGAGAGCATTCTATCGGGCTGTATCACCGCCTGGTACGGCAATTGCACCACCCACAACCGCAGGGCTCTCCAGAGGGTGGAGAAACTACCTGCCCTCCAGCACACCTACAGCACCCGATATCACAGGAATGCCAAAAAGATCATCAAGGACCACAACCACCCGAGCCACTGCCCCCCCCCCCCACCACCACCATCCAGATGGCGAGGTCAGTACAGGTGCATCAAATCAAAGCTGGGACCGAGAGACTGAAGAACAGCTTCTATCTCAAGGCCATCAGACTGTTAAACAGCTTCTATCTCAATTTCATCAGACTGGTAAACAGCTTCTATCTCAAGGCCATCAGACTGTTAAACAGCTTCTATCTCGAGGCCATCAGACTGGTAAACAGCTTCTATCTCAAGGCCATCAGACTGGTAAACAGCTTCTATCTCAAGGCCATCAGACTGGTAAACAGCTTCTATCTCAATGCCATCAGACTGGTAAACAGCTTCTATCTCAAGGCCATCAGACTGGTAAACAGCTTCTATCTCAAGGCAATCAGACTGGTAAACAGCTTCTATCTCAAGGCCATCAGACTGGTAAACAGCTTCTATCTCAAGGCCATCAGACTGGTAAACAACCATCACTAATAGAGAGACTGAAAAACAGCTTCTATCTCAAGGCCATCAGACTGTTAAATAGCCATCACTAACACATAGGCTGCTGCCTACATACACAGACTTGAAATCATTGGCCACTAATTAATGGATCACTAGTCACTTTAATAAATGGATCACTAGTCACTTTAATAAATGGATCACTAGTCACTTTAATAAATGGATCACTAGTCACTTTAATAAATGGATCACTAGTCACTTTAATAAATGGATCACTAGTCACTTTAATAAATGGATCACTAGTCACTTTAATAAATGGATCACTAGTCACTTTAATAAATGGATCACTAGCCACTTTAATAAATGGATCACTAGTCACTTTAATAAATGGATCACTAGTCACTTTAATAAATGGATCACTAGTCACTTTAATAAATGGATCACTAGTCACTTTAATAAGGTCACTTTAAGAATGTTTACGTATCTCACATTACTCTTTTGTTGTATTTTATACCTTTGCATGCTCATCCATATATTTATATGTAAATATTCCATCCCTTTATATTTTTGAGTATTAATTAGGTAGTTGTTGTGGAAATATTAGATTTTTTGTTAGATATTACTACAATGTCAGAACGAGAAGCACAAGCATTTTGCTACACTCGCAATAACATCTGCTAACCATGTGTATGTGACCAATAACATCTGCTAACGATGTGTATGTGACCAATAACATCTGCTAACCATGTATATGTGACCAATAAAATGTGATTAGATTTTTAATTTATTTCATCTGTAGTTTAATAAACTGCATAGTTTCCCGAGTCGTAGTGGGAGGATCACACACCAAGTTAAATTATATATGATGGTTATTATATCAATATTTGCACATAAAAGTGTTTCAACATACATCTCTCACATGATTCATTTTACAAACACAAATATCTCACCATATTTTGTTGTGTTGACATTGGGAAAGTTGACTGAAAAATGATCTGTTTCCATCAGGCCTGTCATGATATTTGTTTTTGTCTGACGTACTTTACGAATGAAAAGGTTGGCTGGAAAGCAGAGTGGACAGTCTAATGATTATTCTGCTCCCCTTGGCTGACATTGAAAGCTTTCTATTGCTGAAGAGGTTGTAAATTCAATCACTCCTCAGCTGTGTAATCAGTGTAGAGAAGCAAGCAGTGTATCACAAGTGTCTCTATTATAGGTACACGCATGCACGCACACACGCACGCACACACGCACGCACACACACACGCACACACACACGCACGTAAACACCTCAGGATATGACCCAGATGCAGACACAGGAAGCGGAGAGTTTGATTGACAGTTCTCAGATGATTTATTATAACACGGAGCAAAGGGCAGGTCGAGGGCAGGCAGGGGTTTGTGATCAGGTCAGCGTCAGGCAGGTACAGGACGGCAGGCAGGCTCGGGGTCAGGGCAGGCAGGATCAGGGGTCAGGGCAGGCAGGCTCTGGGTCAGGGCAGGCAGGGGTTTGTGATCAGGTCAGAGTCAGGCAGGTACAGGACGGCAGGCAGGCTCGGGGTCAGGGCAGGCAGGGGTTTGTAATCAGGTCAGAGTCAGGCAGGTACAGGACGGCAGGCAGGCTCGGGGTCAGGGCAGGCAGGGGTTTGTAATCAGGTCAACGTCACGCAGGTACAGGACGGCAGGCAGACTCAGGGTCAGGGCAGGCAGGGGTTTGTAATCAGGTCAGAGTCAGGCAGGTACAGGACGGCAGGCAGGCTCGGGGTCAGGGCAGGCAGGGGTTTGTGATCAGGTCAGAGTCAGGCAGGTACAGGACGGGGTCAGGCAGGCTCGGGGTCAGGGCAGGCAGGGGTTTGTGATCAGGTCAGAGTCAGGCAGGTACAGGACGGCAGGCAGGCTCGGGGTCAGGGCAGGCAGGGGTTTGTGATCAGGTCAGAGTCAGGCAGGTACAGGACGGCAGGCAGACTCAGGGTCAGGGCAGGCAGAATAGTCAGAACTGGGAAAACTAGGAAAAACAACTTGAGAAACAGGAAGACGGGAAAGCACCCTGACAAAATAAGACAAACTGGCAACAGACAAACAGAGAACGCAGGTATAAATACACAGGGGATAATGAGAAGATGAGTGGTTGGGGGTGGAGACAAGAACAAAGACAGGTGAAAGAGGTCAGGGTGCGACACACACACACACTTTATTTGGATGAATTACCTGATGCATGAAAAGTTACGACCGTGCTGATGGATACAGGATATACCGATACAATTTTAGAGATGCCTACAGACAATTTGTTCGTTCGACATGGTGGGATCTGTTTTGTCTTGGTAAAATTAATTATGTGAGACATTGAAGTGAGATCACTTTTATGAGCAACTATTGACATAATAATCATCATATCATTTTGGAGTCAGGTATTGATATGGTGTGTGGTCCTCCCACTACGACTCGGGAAACCATGCAGTTTATTAGGCTACAGATGAAATCAATTATTATGAACTTCACAGTATGGCGAAAGTGCTCATGATTGAGCAATTATGTAGTGTATTATGTATTATGTAGTGTATAATGTAGTGTATTATGTATAATGTAGTGTATTATGTATTATGTAGTGTATAATGTAGTGTATTATGTATTATGTAGTGTATAATGTAGTGTATTATGTATTATGTAGTGTATTATGTATTATGTAGTGTATAATGTAGTGTATTATGTATAATGTAGTGTATTATGTATTATGTAGTGTATTATGTATAATGTAGTGTATTATGTATTATGTAGTGTATTATGTATAATGTAGTGTATTATGTATTATGTAGTGTATTATGTATAATGTAGTGTATTATGTATAATGTAGTGTATTATGTATTATGTAGTGTATTATGTAGTGTATTATGTATTATGTAGTGTATTATGTATTATGTAGTGTATTATGTAGTGTATTATGTAGTGTATTATGTATTATGTAGTGTATTATGTAGTGTATTATGTATTATGTAGTGTATTATGTATAATGTAGTGTATTATGTAGTGTATTATGTAGTGTATTATGTATTATGTATTATGTAGTGTATTATGTAGTGTATTATGTATTATGTAGTGTATTATGTATTATGTATTATGTATTATGTAGTGTATTATGTAGTGTATTATGTAGTGTATTATGTAGTGTATTATGTAGTGTATTATGTATTATGTATTATGTAGTGTATTATGTAGTGTATTATGTAGTGTATTATGTAGTGTATTATGTATAATGTAGTGTATTATGTATTATGTATTATGTAGTGTATTATGTATTATGTATTATGTAGTGTATTATGTATTATGTAGTGTATTATGTATTATGTAGTGTATTATGTAGTGTATAATGTAGTGTATTATGTAGTGTATTATGTAGTGTATTATGTATTATGTAGTGTATTATGTATTATGTAGTGTATTATGTAGTGTATTATGTAGTGTATTATGTATTATGTAGTGTATTATGTATAATGTAGTGTATTATGTATTATGTAGTATATTATGTATAATGTAGTGTATTATGTATAATGTAGTGTATAATGTAGTGTATTATGTAGTGTATTATGTAGTGTATTATGTATTATGTAGTGTATTATGTAGTGTATTATGTATAATGTAGTGTATTATGTAGTGTATTATGTAGTGTTTTATGTATTATGTAGTGTATTATGTATTATGTAGTGTATTATGTAGTGTATTATGTAGTGTATTATGTATTATGTAGTGTATTATGTATTATGTAGTGTATTATGTATTATGTAGTGTATTATGTAGTGTATTATGTAGTGTATTATGTATAATGTAGTGTATTATGTAGTGTATTATGTATTATGTATTATGTAGTGTATTATGTATTATGTAGTGTATTATGTATTATGTAGTGTATTATGTAGTGTATTATGTAGTGTATTATGTATTATGTAGTGTATTATGTAGTGTATTATGTATTATGTAGTGTATTATGTATTATGTAGTGTATTATGTAGTGTATTATGTAGTGTATTATGTATAATGTAGTGTATTATGTATAATGTAGTGTATAATGTAGTGTATTATGTAGTGTATTATGTAGTGTATTATGTAGTGTTTTATGTATTATGTAGTGTATTATGTAGTGTATTATGTAGTCTATTATGAATTATGTAGTGTATTATGTAGTGTATTATGTATTATGTAGTGTATTATGTAGTGTATTATGTAGTGTATTATGTATTATGTAGTGTATTATGTAGTGTATTATGTAGTGTATTATGTAGTGTATTATGTAGTCTATTATGTATTATGTAGTGTATTATGTATTATGTAGTGTATTATGTATAATGTAGTGTATTATGTAGTGTATTATGCATTATGTAGTGTATAATGTAGTGTATCATGCATAATGTAGTGTATAATGTAGTGTATTATGTAGTGTATTATGTATTATGTAGTGTATTATGTATAATGTAGTGTATTATGTAGTGTATTATGCATTATGTAGTGTATTATGTAGTGTATTATGCATAATGTAGTGTATAATGTAGTGTATTATGCATTATGTAGTGTATAATGTAGTGTATTATGTATTATGTATTATGTAGTGTATTATGTAGTGTATTATGTAGTGTATTATGTATTATGTAGTGTATTATGTATAATGTAGTGTATTATGTATAATGTAGTGTATTATGTAGTGTATTATGTATAATGTAGTGTATTATGTATTAGGTAGTGTATTATGTATAATGTAGTGTATTATGTAGCGTATTATGCATTATGTAGTGTATAATGTAGTGTATTATGCATAATGTAGTGTATAATGTAGTGTATTATGCATAATGTAGTGTATAATGTAGTGTATTATGCATTATGTAGTGTATTATGTAGTGTATTATGTATAATGTAGTGTATTATGCATAATGTAGTGTATAATGTAGTGTATTATGCATTATGTAGTGTATTATGCAGTGTATTATGCATTATGTAGTGTATTATGTAGTGTATTATGTATAATGTAGTGTATTATGTAGTGTATTATGCGTTATGTAGTGTATTATGTATTATGTATAATGTAGTGTATTATGTAGTGTATTATGTAGTGTATTATGTATAATGTAGTGTATTATGTATTATGTAGTGTATTATGTATAATGTAGTGTATTATGTAGTGTATTATGCATTATGTAGTGTATAATGTAGTGTATTATGTATAATGTAGTGTATTATGTAGTGTATTATGTATAATGTAGTGTATTATGTAGTGTATTATGCATTATGTAGTGTATAATGTATTATGTATAATGTAGTGTATTATGTATTATGTAGTGTATTATGTAGTGTATTATGTAGTGTATTAGGTATAATGTAGTGTATTATGTATTATGTAGTGTATTATGTATAATGTAGTGTATTATGTAGTGTATTATGCATTATGTAGTGTATAATGTAGTGTATTATGTATAATGTAGTGTATTATGTAGTGTATTATGTATAATGTAGTGTATTATGTAGTGTATTATGCATTATGTAGTGTATTATGTATTTTGTATAATGTAGTGTTTTATGTATTATGTAGTGTATTATGTAGTGTATTATGTAGTGTATTATGTATAATGTAGTGTATTATGTAGTGTATTATGTATTATGTATAATGTAGTGTATTATGTATTATGTTGTGTATTATGTAGTGTATTATGTATAATGTAGTGTATTATGTAGTGCATTATGTAGTGTATTATGTATAATGTAGTGTATTATGTAGTGTATTATGCATTATGTAGTGTATTATGTATTATGTAGTGTATTATGTAGTGTATTATGTATAATGTAGTGTATTATGTAGTGTATTATGTAGTGTATTATGTATGATGTAGTGTATTATGCAGTGTATTATGTAGTGTATTATGTATAATGTATTATGTAGTGTATTATGTAGTGTATTATGTATAATGTATTATGTAGTGTATTATGTAGTGTATTATGTAGTGTATTGTGTATAATGTAGTGTATAATGTATTATGTAGTGTATTATGTATTATGTAGTGTATTATGTAGTGTATTATGTAGTGTATTATGTATAATGTATTATGTAGTGTATTATGTAGTGTATTATGCAGTGTATTATGTAGTGTATTATGTATAATGTATTATGTAGTGTATTATGTAGTGTATTATGTAGTGTATTGTGTATAATGTAGTGTATTATGTATTATGTAGTGTATTATGTATTATGTAGTGTATTATGTAGTGTATTATGTATTATGTAGTGTATTATGTAGTGTATTATGTAGTGTATTGTGTAGTGTATTATGTAGTGTATTATGTATTATGTAGTGTATTATGTAGTGTATTATGTAGTGTATTATGTATTATGTAGTGTATTATGTAGTGTATTATGTATTATGTAGTGTATTATGTATAATGTAGTGTATTATGTAGTGTATTATGTAGTGTATTATGTATTATGTAGTGTATTATGTATTATGTATAATTTAGTGTATTATGTATTATGTATAATGTAGTGTATTATGTAGTGTATTATGTACTATGTAGTGTTTTATGTAGTCTATTATGTATTATGTAGTGTATTATGTATTATGTAGTGTATTATGTAGTGTATTATGTAGTGTATTGTGTAGTGTATTATGTAGTGTATTATGTATTATGTAGTGTATTATGTAGTGTATTATGTAGTGTATTATGTATTATGTAGTGTATTATGTAGTGTATTATGTATTATGTAGTGTAATATGTATAATGTAGTGTATTATGTAGTGTATTATGTAGTGTATTATGTATTATGTAGTGTATTATGTATTATGTATAATTTAGTGTATTATGTATTATGTATAATGTAGTGTATTATGTAGTGTATTATGTATTATGTAGTGTTTTATGTAGTCTATTATGTATTATGTAGTGTATTATGTATTATGTAGTGTATTATGTAGTGTATTATGTAGTGTATTATGTATTATGTAGTGTATTATGTATTATGTAGTGTATTATGTATTATGTAGTGTATTATGTATTATGTAGTCTATTATGTAGTGTATTATGTATAATGTAGTGTATTATGTATTATGTAGTGTATTATGTATTATGTAGTGTTTTATGTAGTGTATTATGTATTATGTAGTGTATTATGTATTATGTAGTGTATTATGTATTATGTAGTGTATTATGTATTATGTAGTGTATTATGTATTATGTAGTGTATTATGTATTATGTAGTCTATTATGTAGTGTATTATGTATAATGTAGTGTATTATGTAGTCTATTATGTATCATGTAGTGTATTATGTATTATGTATAATTTAGTGTATTATGTATTATGTATAATGTAGTGTATTATGTAGTGTATTATGTATTATGTAGTGTATTATGTATTATGTAGTGTATTATGTATTATGTAGTGTATTATGTATTATGTAGTCTATTATGTAGTGTATTATGTATAATGTAGTGTATTATGTAGACTATTATGTATCATGTAGTGTATTATGTATTATGTATAATTTAGTGTATTATGTATTATGTATAATGTAGTGTATTATGTAGTGTAAAGCTGGGACCGAGAGACTGAAAAACAGCTTCTATCTCAAGGCCATCAGACTGTTAAACAGCCACCACTAACATTGAGTGGCTGCTGCTAACACACTGACTCAACTCCAGCCACTTTAATAATGGGAATTAATGGGAAATGATATAAAATATATCACTAGCCACTTTAAACAATGCTACCTAATATAATGTTTACATACCCTACATTATTCATCTCATATGTATACAAATATACTGTACTCTATATCATCTACTGCATCCTTATGTAATACATGTATCACTAGCCACTTTAACTATGCCACTTTGTTTACATACTCATCTCATATGTATATACTGTACTCGATACCATCTACTGTACCTTGCCTATGCTGCTCTGTACCATCACTCATTCATATATCTTTATGTAGATATTCTTTATCCCCTTACACTGTGTATAAGAAATTAGTTTTGGAATTGTTATATATTTAGTATTCACTGTAATGTTTTTACGGATTTTACTGTAGTGTATTGCTGACTGGGGTTAGTATATAGTAACACCTGCTGACTGGGGTTAGTATATAGTAATACTTGCTGACTGGGGTTAGTATATAGTAATACCTGCTGACTGGGGTTAGTATGTAGTAATACCTGCTGACTGGGGTTAGTATATAGTAACACCTGCTGACTGAGGTTAGTATATAGTAACACCTGCTGACTGGGGTTAGTATATAGTAATACCTGCTGACTGGGGTTAATATAGTAACACCTGCCTGGGGTTAGTATATAGAATACTGCTGACTGGGGTTAGTTATAGTAACACCTGCTGACTGGGGTTAGTATATAGTAATACCTGCTGACTGGGGTTAGTATATAGTAATACCTGCTGACTGGGGTTAGTATAGTATATAGTAATACCTGCTGACTGGGGTTAGTATATAGTAACACCTGCTGACTGGGGTTAGTATATAGTAACACCTACCTATAGTAATACCTGACTGGGGTTAGTATATAGTAACACCTGTACTGGGGTTATACCTGCTGACTGGGGTTAGTATATAGTAACACCTGCTGACTGGGGTTAGTATATAGTAATACCTGCTGACTGGGGTTAGTATATAGTAACACCTGCTGACTGGGGTTAGTATATAGTAATACCTGCTGACTGGGGTTAGTATATAGTAATACCTGCTGACTGGGGTTAGTATATAGTAACACCTGCTGACTGGGGTTAGTATATAGTAATACCTGCTGACTGGGGTTAGTATATAGTAACACCTGCTGACTGGGGTTAGTTAGTAATATAGTAATACCTGCTGACTGGGGTTAGTATATAGTAATACCTGCTGACTGGGGTTAGTATATTAGTAATAATACTGCTGACTGGGGTTAGTATATAGTAATACCTGCTGACTGGGGTTAGTATATAGTAACACCTGCTGACTGGGGTTAGTATATAGTAACACCTGCTGACTGGGGTTAGTTATAGTAACACCTGCTGACTGTTATATAGTAATACCTGCTGACTGGGGTTAGTATATAGTAACACCTGCTGACTGGGGTTAGTATATAGTAATACCTGCTGACTGGGGTTAGTATATAGTAATACCTGCTGACTGGGGTTAGTATATAGTAACACCTGCTGACTGGGGTTAGTATATAGTAATACCTGCTGACTGGGGTTAGTATATAGTAATACCTGCTGACTGGGGTTAGTATATAGTAACACCTGCTGACTGGGGTTAGTATATAGTAATACCTGCTGACTGGGGTTAGTATATAGTAATACCTGCTGACTGGGGTTAGTATATAGTAACACCTGCTGACTGGGGTTAGTATATAGTAACACCTGCTGACTGGGGTTAGTATATAGTAATACCTGCTGACTGGGGTTAGTATATAGTAATACCTGCTGACTGGGGTTAGTATATAGTAATACCTGCTGACTGGGGTTAGTATATAGCTGACTGGGGTTAGTATATAGTAATACCTGCTGACTGGGGTTAGTATATAGTAATACCTGCTGACTGGGGTTAGTATATAGTAACACCTGCTGACTGGGGTTAGTATATAGTAACACCTGCTGACTGGGGTTAGTATATAGTAATACCTGCTGACTGGGGTTAGTATATAGTAACACCTGCTGACTGGGGTTAGTATATAGTAACACCTGCTGACTGGGGTTAGTATATAGTAATACCTGCTGACTGGGGTTAGTATATAGTAATACCTGCTGACTGGGGTTAGTATATAGTAACACCTGCTGACTGGGGTTAGTATATAGTAATACCTGCTGACTGGGGTTAGTATATAGTAATACCTGCTGACTGGGGTTAGTATATAACACCTGCTGACTGGGGTTAGTATATAGTAATACCTGCTGACTGGGGTTAGTACTATAGTAACACCTGCTGACTGGGGTTAGTATATAGTAACACCTATAGTATATAGTAACCTGCTGACTGGGGTTAGTATATAGTAATACCTGCTGACTGGGGTTAGTATATAGTAACACCTGCTGACTGGGGTTAGTATATAGTAATACCTGCTGACTGGGGTTAGTATATAGTAACACCTGCTGACTGGGGTTAGTATATAGTAATACCTGCTGACTGGGGTTAGTATATAGTAATACCTGCTGACTGGGGTTAGTATATAGTAATACCTGCTGACTGGGGTTAGTATATAGTAATACCTGCTGACTGGGGTTAGTATAGTAATACCTGCTAACACCTGCTGACTGGGGTTAGTATATAGTAACACCTGCTGACTGGGGTTAGTATATAGTAACACCTGCTGACTGGGGTTAGTATATAGTAACACCTGCTGACTGAGGTTAGTATATAGTAACACCTGCTGACTGGGGTTAGTATATAGTAACACCTGCTGACTGACTGCTGACTGGGGTTAGTATATAGTAACACCTGCTGACTGGGGTTAGTATATAGTAATACTGCTGACTGGGGTTAGTATATAGTAATACCTGCTGACTGGGGTTAGTATATAGTAACACCTGCTGACTGGGGTTAGTATATAGTAATACCTGCTGACTGGGGTTAGTATATAGTAATACCTGCTGACTGGGGTTAGTATATAGTAATACCTGCTGACTGGGGTTAGTATATAGTAATACCTGCTGACTGGGGTTAGTATATAGTAATACCTGCTGACTGGGGTTAGTATATAGTAATACCTGCTGACTGGGGTTAGTATATAGTAATACCTGCTGACTGGGGTTAGTATATAGTAATACCTGCTGACTGGGGTTAGTATATAGTAATACCTGCTGACTGGGGTTAGTATATAGTAATACCTGCTGACTGGGGTTAGTATATAGTAATACCTACTGACTGGGGTTAGTAAATACCTGCTGACTGGGGTTAGTATATAGTAATACCTGCTGACTGGGGTTAGTATATAGTAATACCTGCTGACTGGGGTTAGTATATAGTAATACCTGCTGACTGGGGTTAGTATATAGTAACACCTGCTGACTGGGGTTAGTATATAGTAATACCTGCTGACTGGGGTTAGTATATAGTAACACCTGCTGACTGGGGTTAGTATATAGTAACACCTGCTGACTGGGGTTAGTATATAGTAACACCTGCTGACTGGGGTTAGTATATAGTAACACCTGCTGACTGGGGTTAGTATATAGTAATACCTGCTGACTGGGGTTAGTATATAGTAACACCTGCTGACTGGGGTTAGTATATAGTAATACCTGCTGACTGGGGTTAGTATATAGTAATACCTGCTGACTGGGGTTAGTATAATACCTGCTGTGGACTGGGGTTAGTATATAGTAACCCTGCTGACTGGGGTTAGTATATAGTAATACCTGCTGACTGGGGTTAGTATATAGTAACACCTGCTGACTGGGGTTAGTATATAGTAACACCTGCTGACTGGGGTTAGTATATAGTAATACCTGCTGACTGGGGTTAGTATATAGTAATACCTGCTGACTGGGGTTAGTATATAGTAACACCTGCTGACTGGGGTTAGTATATAGTAACACCTGCTGACTGGGGTTAGTATATAGTAACACCTGCTGACTGGGGTTAGTATATAGTAACACCTGCTGACTGGGGTTAGTATATAGTAACACCTGCTGACTGGGGTTAGTATATAGTAATACCTGCTGACTGGGGTTAGTATATAGTAACACCTGCTGACTGGGGTTAGTATATAGTAACACCTGCTGACTGGGGTTAGTATATAGTAATACCTGCTGACTGGGGTTAGTATATAGTAATACCTGCTGACTGGGGTTAGTATATGACTGGTATATAGTAACCCTGCTGACTGGGGTATATATAGTAATACCTGCTGACTGGGGTTAGTATATAGTAATACCTGCTGACTGGGGTTAGTAACACCTACTGGGGTTAGTAAACACCTGCTGACTGGGGTTAGTATATAGTAATACCTGCTGACTGGGGTTAGTATATAGTAATACCTGGGGTTAGTATATGAATACCTGCTGACTGGTTAGTATATAGTAATACCTGCTGACTGGGGTTAGTATATAGTAATACCTGCTGACTGGGGTTAGGTAATACCTGCTGACTGGGGTTAGTATATAGTAACACCTGCTGACTGGGGTTAGTATATAGTAACACCTGCTGACTGGGGTTAGTATATAGTAACACCTGCTGACTGGGGTTAGTATATAGTAATACCTGCTGACTGGGGTTAGTATATAGTAACACCTGCTGACTGGGGTTAGTATATAGTAATACCTGCTGACTGGGGTTAGTATATAGTAATACCTGCTGACTGGGGTTAGTATATAGTAATACCTGCTGACTGGGGTTAGTATATAGTAATACCTGCTGACTGGGGTTAGTATATAGTAATACCTGCTGACTGGGGTTAGTATATAGTAATACCTGCTGACTGGGGTTAGTATATAGTAATACCTGCTGACTGGGGTTAGTATATAGTAACTGCTGACTGGGGTTAGTATATAGTAATACCTGCTGACTGGGGTTAGTATATAGTAATACCTGCTGACTGGGGTTAGTAACACCTACTGGGGTTAGTAAGTACCTGCTGACTGGGGTTAGTATATAGTAATACCTGCTGACTGGGGTTAGTATATAGTAATACCTGCTGACTGGGGTTAGTAATATAGTAATACCTGCTGACTGGGGTTAGTATATAGTAACACCTGCTGACTGGGGTTAGTATATAGTAACACCTGCTGACTGGGGTTAGTATATAGTAATACCTGCTGACTGGGGTTAGTATATAGTAACACCTGCTGACTGGGGTTAGTATATAGTAACACCTGCTGACTGGGGTTAGTATATAGTAACACCTGCTGACTGGGGTTAGTATATAGTAACACCTGCTGACTGGGGTTAGTATATAGTAATACCTGCTGACTGGGGTTAGTATATAGTAACACCTGCTGACTGGGGTTAGTATATAGTAACACCTGCTGACTGGGGTTAGTATATAGTAACACCTGCTGACTGGGGTTAGTATATAGTAACACCTGCTGACTGGGGTTAGTATATAGTAACACCTGCTGACTGGGGTTAGTATATAGTAACACCTGCTGACTGGGGTTAGTATATAGTAATACCTGCTGACTGGGGTTAGTATATAGTAACTGACTGGGGTTAGTATATAGTAACACCTGCTGACTGGGGTTACCTGCTGACTATATATAGTAATACCTGCTGACTGGGGTTAGTATATAGTAACACCTGCTGACTGGGGTTAGTATATAGTAACACCTGCTGACTGGGGTTAGTATATAGTAACACCTGCTGACTGGGGTTATATAGTAATATACTGTAATACCTGCTGACTGGGGTTAGTATATAGTAATACCTGCTGACTGGGGTTAGTATATAGTAACACCTGCTGACTGGGGTTAGTATATAGTAATACCTGCTGACTGGGGTTAGTATATAGTAATACCTGCTGACTGGGGTTAGTATATAGTAATACCTGCTGACTGGGGTTAGTATATAGTAATACCTGCTGACTGGGGTTAGTATATAGTAATACCTGCTGACTGGGGTTAGTATATAGTAACACCTGCTGACTGGGGTTAGTATATAGTAATACCTGCTGACTGGGGTTAGTATATAGTAATACCTGCTGACTGGGGTTAGTATATAGTAATACCTGCTGACTGGGGTTAGTATATAGTAATACCTGCTGACTGGGGTTAGTATATAGTAACACCTGCTGACTGGGGTTAGTATATAGTAATACCTGCTGACTGGGGGTTAGTATAGTAACACCTGCTGACTGGGGTTAGTATATAGTAATACCTGCTGACTGGGGTTAGTATATAGTAACACCTGCTGACTGGGGTATAGTTAGTATATAGTAATAATTAGTATATAGTAATACCTGCTGACTGGGGTTAGTATATAGTAATACCTGCTGACTGGGGTTAGTATATAGTAATACCTGCTGACTGGGGTTAGTATATAGTAACACCTAGTATATAGTAATACCTGCTGACTGGGGTTAGTATATAGTAATACCTGCTGACTGGGGTTAGTATATAGTAATACCTGCTGACTGGGGTTAGTATATAGTAATACCTGCTGACTGGGGTTAGTATATAGTAATACCTGCTGACTGGGGTTAGTATATAGTAATACCTGCTGACTGGGGTTAGTATATAGTAACACCTGCTGACTGGGGTTAGTATATAGTAACACCTGCTGACTGGGGTTAGTATATAGTAACACCTGCTGACTGGGGTTAGTATATAGTAACTGCTGACTGGGGTTAGTATATAGTAACACCTGCTGACTGGGGTTAGTATATAGTAATACCTGCTGACTGGGGTTAGTATATAGTAATACCTGCTGACTGGGGTTAGTATATAGTAACACCTGCTGACTGGGGTTAGTATATAGTAACACCTGCTGACTGGGGTTAGTATATAGTAATACCTGCTGACTGGGGTTAGTATATAGTAACACCTGCTGACTGGGGTTAGTATATAGTAACACCTGCTGACTGGGGTTAGTATATAGTAACACCTGTATATAGTAATACCTGCTGACTGGGGTTAGTATGTAGTAATACCTGCTGACTGGGGTTAGTATATAGTAACACCTGCTGACTGGGGTTAGTATATAGTAATACCTGCTGACTGGGGTTAGTATATAGTAATACCTGCTGACTGGGGTTAGTATATAGTAACACCTGCTGACTGGGGTTAGTATATAGTAACACCTGCTGACTGGGGTTAGTATATAGTAATACCTGCTGACTGGGGTTAGTATATAGTAATACCTGCTGACTGGGGTTAGTATATAGTAATACCTGTAACTGGGGTTAGTACCTGCTGACTGGGGTTAGTATATAGTAACACCTGCTGACTGGGGTTAGTATATAGTAACACCTGCTGACTGGGGTTAGTATATAGTAACACCTGCTGACTGGGGTTAGTATACCTGCTGACTGGGGTTAGTATATAGTAATACCTGCTGACTGGGGTTAGTATATAGTAACACCTGCTGACTGGGGTTAGTATATAGTAATACCTGCTGACTGGGGTTAGTATATAGTAATACCTGCTGACTGGGGTTAGTATATAGTAACACCTGCTGACTGGGGTTAGTATATAGTAACACCTGCTGACTGGGGTTAGTATATAGTAATACCTGCTGACTGGGGTTAGTATATAGTAATACTGGGGTTAGTATATAGTAATACTGCTGACTGGGGTTAGTATATAGTAATACCTGCTGACTGGGGTTAGTATATAGTAATACCTGCTGACTGGGGTTAGTATATAGTAACACCTGCTGACTGGGGTTAGTATATAGTAATACCTGCTGACTGGGGTTAGTATATAGTAATACCTGCTGACTGGGGTTAGTATATAGTAATACCTGCTGACTGGGGTTAGTATATAGTAACACCTGCTGACTGGGGTTAGTATATAGTAATACCTGCTGACTGGGGTTAGTATATAGTAACACCTGCTGACTGGGGTTAGTATATAGTAATACCTGCTGACTGGGGTTAGTATATAGTAACACCTGCTGACTGGGGTTAGTATATAGTAATACCTGCTGACTGGGGTTAGTATATAGTAATACCTGCTGACTGGGGTTAGTATATAGTAATACCTGCTGACTGGGGTTAGTATATAGTAATACCTGCTGACTGGGGTTAGTATATAGTAATACCTGCTGACTGGGGTTAGTATGCTGACTGGGGTTAGTATATAGTAATACCTGCTGACTGGGGTATAGTAATACCTGCTGACTGGGGTAGTAATAGTAATACCTGCTGACTGGGGTTAGTATATAGTAACACCTGCTGACTGGGGTTAGTATATAGTAATACCTGCTGACTGGGGTTAGTATATAGTAATACCTGCTGACTGGGGTTAGTATATAGTAATACCTGCTGACTGGGGTTAGTATATAGTAACACCTGCTGACTGGGGTTAGTATATAGTAACACCTGCTGACTGGGGTTAGTATATAGTAATACCTGCTGACTGGGGTTAGTATATAGTAATACACCTGCTGACTGGGGTTAGTATATAGTAATACCTGCTGACTGGGGTTAGTATATAGTAATACCTGCTGACTGGGGTTAGTATATAGTAACACCTGCTGACTGGGGTTAGTATATAGTAATACCTGCTGACTGGGGTTAGTATATAGTAACACCTGCTGACTGGGGTTAGTATATAGTAACACCTGCTGACTGGGGTTAGTATATAGTAATACCTGCTGACTGGGGTTAGTATATAGTAATACCTGCTGACTGGGGTTAGTATATAGTAATACCTGCTGACTGGGGTTAGTATATAGTAACACCTGCTGACTGGGGTTAGTATATAGTAACACCTGCTGACTGGGGTAATACCTGCTGACTGGGGTTATATAGTAATACCTGCTGACTGGGGTTAGTATATAGTAACACCTGCTGACTGGGGTTAGTATATAGTAACACCTGCTGACTGGGGTTAGTATATAGTAATACCTGCTGACTGGGGTTAGTATATAGTAATACCTGCTGACTGGGGTTAGTATATAGTAACACCTGCTGACTGGGGTTAGTATATAGTAACACCTGCTGACTGGGGTTAGTATATAGTAATACCTGCTGACTGGGGTTAGTATATAGTAATACCTGCTGACTGGGGTTAGTATATAGTAATACCTGTGACTGTAATACCTGCTGACTGGGGTTAGTATATAGTAATACCTGCTGACTGGGGTTAGTATATAGTAATACCTGCTGACTGGGGTTAGTATATAGTAACACCTGCTGACTGGGGTTAGTATATAGTAATACCTGCTGACTGGGGTTAGTATATAGTAATACCTGCTGACTGGGGTTAGTATATAGTAATACCTGCTGACTGGGGTTAGCTGACTGGGGTTAGTATATAGTAATACCTGCTGACTGGGGTTAGTATATAGTACCTGCTGACTGGGGTTAGTATATAGTAATACCTGCTGACTGGGGTTAGTATATAGTAACACCTGCTGACTGGGGTTAGTATATAGTAATACCTGCTGACTGGGGTTAGTATATAGTAATACCTGCTGACTGGGGTTAGTATATAGTAACACCTGCTGACTGGGGTTAGTATATAGTAACACCTGCTGACTGGGGTTAGTATATAGTAATACCTGCTGACTGGGGTTAGTATATAGTAACACCTTACTGACTGGGGTTAGTATATAGTAACACCTGCTGACTGGGGTTAGTATATAGTAATACCTGCTGACTGGGGTTAGTATATAGTAATACCTGACTGGGGTTAGTATATAGTAATACCTGCTGACTGGGGTTAGTATATAGTAACACCTGCTGACTGGGGTTAGTATATAGTAACACCTGCTGACTGGGGTTAGTATATAGTAACACCTGCTGACTGGGGTTAGTATATAGTAATACCTGCTGACTGGGGTTAGTATATAGTAACACCTGCTGACTGGGGTTAGTATATAGTAATACCTGCTGACTGGGGTTAGTATATAGTAACACCTGCTGACTGGGGTTAGTATATAGTAACACCTGCTGACTGGGGTTAGTATATAGTAACACCTGCTGACTGGGGTTAGTATATAGTAACACCTGCTGACTGGGGTTAGTATATAGTAACACCTACTGGGGTTAGTATATAGTAACACCTGCTGACTGGGGTTAGGTGCTGACTGTATATAGTAATACCTGCTGACTGGGGTTAGTAGTAATACCTATGACTGGGGTAATATAGTAATACTGCTGACTGGGGTTAGTATATAGTAACACCTGCTGACTGGGGTTAGTATATAGTAATACCTGCTGACTGGGGTTAGGTAATACCTGCTGACTGTATAGTAACACCTAGTATATAGTAATACCTGCTGACTGGGGTTAGTATATAGTAATACCTGCTGACTGGGGTTAGTATATAGTAATACCTGCTGACTGGGGTTATATAGTAACACCTGCTGACTGGGGTTAGTATATAGTAATACCTGCTGACTGGGGTTAGTATATAGTAACACCTGTAATACCTGCTGACTGGGGTTAGTATATAGTAATACCTGCTGACTGGGGTTAGTATATAGTAACACCTGCTGACTGGGGTTAGTATATAGTAACACCTGCTGACTGGGGTTAGTATATAGTAATACCTGCTGACTGGGGTTAGTATATAGTAATACCTGCTGACTGGGGTTAGTATATAGTAATACCTGCTGACTGGGGTTAGTATATAGTAACACCTGCTGACTGGGGTTAGTATATAGTAATACCTGCTGACTGGGGTTAGTATATAGTAATACCTGCTGACTGGGGTTAGTATATAGTAATACCTGCTGACTGGGGTTAGTATATAGTAATACCTGCTGACTGGGGTTAGTATATAGTAACACCTGCTGACTGTAACACCTAGTATATAGTAACACCTGCTGACTGGGGTTAGTATATAGTAATACCTGCTGACTGGGGTTAGTATATAGTAATACCTGCTGACTGGGGTTAGTATATAGTAATACCTGCTGACTGGGGTTAGTATATAGCTGACTGAGTATATAGTAACACCTGCTGACCCTGCTGACTGGGGTTAGTATATAGTAATACCTGCTGACTGGGGTTAGTATATAGTAATACCTGCTGACTGGGGTTAGTATATAGTAATACCTGCTGACTGGGGTTAGTATATAGTAATACCTGCTGACTGGGGTTAGTATATAGTAATACCTGCTGACTGGGGTTAGTATATAGTAATACCTGCTGACTGGGGTTAGTAGTAATACCTGCTGACTGGGGTTACACCTGCTGACTGGGGTTAGTATATAGTAACACCTGCTGACTGGGGTTAGTATAGTAATACCTGCTGACTGGGGTTACCTGCTGACTGGGGTTAGTATATAGTAATACCTGCTGACTGGGGTTAGTATATAGTAATACCTGCTGACTGGGGTTAGTATATAGTAACACCTGCTGACTGGGGTTAGTATATAGTAACACCTGCTGACTGAGGTTAGTATATAGTAACACCTGCTGACTGGGGTTAGTATATAGTAATACCTGCTGACTGGGGTTAGTATATAGTACTGGGGTTAGTACCTGCTGACTGGGGTTAGTATATAGTAATACCTGCTGACTGGGGTTAGTATATAGTAATACCTGCTGACTGGGGTTAGTATATAGTAACACCTGCTGACTGGGGTTAGTATATAGTAACTGACCTGCTGACTGGGGTTAGTATATAGTAATACCTGCTGACTGGGGTTAGTATATAGTAATACCTGCTGACTGGGGTTAGTATATAGTAATACCTGCTGACTGGGGTTAGTATATAGTAACACCTGCTGACTGGGGTTAGTATATAGTAATACCTGCTGACTGGGGTTAGTATATAGTAATACCTGCTGACTGGGGTTAGTATATAGTAATACCTGCTGACTGGGGTTAGTATATAGTAACACCTGCTGACTGGGGTTAGTATATAGTAACACCTGCTGACTGGGGTTAGTATATAGTAATACCTGCTGACTGGGGTTAGTATATAGTAATACCTGCTGACTGGGGTTAGTATATAGTAACACCTGCTGACTGGGGTTAGTATATAGTAATACCTGCTGACTGGGGTTAGTATATAGTAATACCTGCTGACTGGGGTTAGTATATAGTAATACCTGCTGACTGGGGTTAGTATATAGTAATACCTGCTGACTGGGGTTAGTATATAGTAATACCTGCTGACTGGGGTTAGTATATAGTAATACCTGCTGACTGGGGTTAGTATATAGTAATACCTGCTGACTGGGGTTAGTATATAGTAATACCTGCTGACTGGGGTTAGTATATAGTAATACCTGCTGACTGGGGTTAGTATATAGTAATACCTGCTGACTGGGGTTAGTATATAGTAATACCTGCTGACTGGGGTTAGTATATAGTAATACCTGCTGACTGGGGTTAGTATATAGTAATACCTGCTGACTGGGGTTAGTATATAGTAATACCTGCTGACTGGGGTTAGTATATAGTAATACCTGCTGACTGGGGTTAGTATATAGTAACACCTGCTGACTGGGGTTAGTATATAGTAACACCTGCTGACTGGGGTTAGTATATAGTAACACCTGCTGACTGGGGTTAGTATATAGTAATACCTGCTGACTGGGGTTAGTATATAGTAATGTACCTGCTGACTGGGGTTAGTATGGGGTTAGTAAATACCTGCTGACTGGGGTTAGTATATAGTAATACCTGCTGACTGGGGTTAGTATATAGTAATACCTGCTGACTGGGGTTAGTATATAGTAACACCTGCTGACTGGGGTTAGTATATAGTAACACCTGCTGGGGTTAGTATATAGACTGGGGTTAGTATATAGTAATACCTGCTGACTGGGGTTAGTATATAGTAACACCTGCTGACTGGGGTTAGTATATAGTAACACCTGCTGACTGGGGTTAGTATATAGTAACACCTGCTGACTGGGGTTAGTATATAGTAATACCTGCTGACTGGGGTTAGTATATAGTAACACCTGCTGACTGGGGTTAGTATATAGTAACACCTGCTGACTGGGGTTAGTATATAGTAACACCTGCTGACTGGGGTTAGTATATAGTAATACCTGCTGACTGGGGTTAGTATATAGTAATACCTGCTGACTGGGGTTAGTATATAGTAATACCCTGCTGACTGGGGTTAGTATATAGTAACACCTGCTGACTGGGGTTAGTATATAGTAATACCTGCTGACTGGGGTTAGTATGTACTGTAATACCTGCTGACTGGGGTTAGTATATAGTAACACCTGCTGACTGGGGTTAGTATAGTAATACCTGCTGACTGGGGTTAGTATATAGTAACACCTGCTGACTGGGGTTAGTATATAGTAACACCTGCTGACTGGGGTTAGTATATAGTAACACCTGCTGACTGGGGTTAGTATATAGTAACACCTGCTGACTGGGGTTAGTATATAGTAACACCTGCTGACTGGGGTTAGTATATAGTAATACCTGCTGACTGGGGTTAGTATACCTGCTGACTGGGGTTAGTATAAATACCTGCTGACTGGGGTTAGTATATAGTAATACCTGCTGACTGGGGTTAGTATATAGTAATACCTGCTGACTGGGGTTAGTATATAGTAATACCTGCTGACTGGGGTTAGTATATAGTAACACCTGCTGACTGGGGTTAGTATATAGTAACACCTGCTGACTGGGGTTAGTATATAGTAATACCTGCTGACTGGGGTTAGTATATAGTAACACCTGCTGACTGACTGCTGACTGGGGTTAGTATATAGTAACACCTGCTGACTGGGGTTAGTATAGTAATACCTGTGACTGGGGTTAGTATATAACAATACTGCTGACTGGGGTTAGTATATAGTAACACCTGCTGACTGGGGTTAGTATATAGTAATACCTGCTGACTGGGGTTAGTATATAGTAATACCTGCTGACTGGGGTTAGTATATAGTAACACCTGTACTGAGGTAACACCTGTGACTGGGGTTAGTATATAGTAATACCTGCTGACTGGGGTTAGTATATAGTATATAGTAATATAGTAACTGCTGACTGGGGTTAGTATATAGTAACACCTGCTGACTGGGGTTAGTATATAGTAACACCTGCTGACTGGGGTTAGTATATAGTAACACCTGCTGACTGGGGTTAGTATATAGTAACACCTGCTGACTGGGGTTAGTATATAGTAATACCTGTGACTGGGGTTAGTATATAGTAACACCTGCTGACTGGGGTTAGTATATAGTAATACCTGCTGACTGGGGTTAGTGGGGTTAGTATATAGTAATACCTGCTGACTGGGGTTAGTATATAGTAACTGGGGTTACCTGCTGACTGGGGCTAGTATGTAGTAATACCTGCTGACTGGGGTTAGTATATAGTAATACCTGCTGACTGGGGTTAGTATATAGTAATACCTGCTGACTGGGGTTAGTATATAGTAACACCTGCTGACTGGGGTTAGTATATAGTAACACCTGCTGACTGGGGTTAGTATATAGTAACACCTGCTGACTGGGGTTAGTATATAGTAATACCTGCTGACTGGGGTTAGTATATAGTAATACCTGCTGACTGGGGTTAGTATATAGTAATACCTGTAATACTGACTGGGGTTAGTATATAGTAATACCTGCTGACTGGGGTTAGTATATAGTAACACCTGCTGACTGGGGTTAGTATATAGTAACACCTGCTGACTGGGGTTAGTATATAGTAACACCTGCTGACTGGGGTTAGTATATAGTAATACCTGCTGACTGGGGTTAGTATATAGTAATACCTGCTGACTGGGGTTAGTATGGGGTATAGTAATACCTGCTGACTGGGGTTAGGTATAGTAACACCTGCTGACTGGGGTTAGTATATAGTAACACCTGCTGACTGACTGGGGTTAGTATATAGTAACACCTGCTGACTGAGGTTAGTATATAGTAACACCTGCTGACTGAGGTTAGTATATAGTAATACCTGCTGACTGGGGTTAGTATATAGTAACACCTGCTGACTGGGGTTAGTATATAGTAACACCTGCTGACTGGGGTTAGTATATAGTAATACCTGCTGACTGGGGTTAGTATATACCTACTGACTAATACCTGCTGACTGGGGTTAGTATATAGTAACACCTGCTGACTGGGGTTAGTATATAGTAATACCTGCTGACTGGGGTTAGTATAGTAATACCTGCTGACTGGGGTTAGTATATAGTAACACCTGCTGACTGGGGTTAGTATATAGTAACACCTACTGACTGGGGTTAGTATATAGTAACACCTGCTGACTGGGGTTAGTATATAGTAATACCTGCTGACTGGGGTTAGTATATAGTAATACCTGCTGACTGGGGTTAGTATATAGTAACACCTGCTGACTGGGGTTAGTATATAGTAATACCTGCTGACTGGGGTTAGTATATAGTAACACCTGCTGACTGGGGTTAGTATATAGTAACACCTGCTGACTGGGGTTAGTATATAGTAACACCTGCTGACTGGGGTTAGTATATAGTAATACCTGCTGACTGGGGTTAGTATATAGTAATACCTGCTGACTGGGGTTAGTATATAGTAATACCTGCTGACTGGGGTTAGTATATGGGGTTAGTAATAGTAACACCTGCTGACTGGGGTTAGTATATAGTAACACCTGCTGACTGGGGTTAGTATATAGTAATACCTGCTGACTGGGGTTAGTATATAGTAATACCTGCTGACTGGGGTTAGTATATAGTAATACCTGCTGACTGGGGTTAGTATATAGTAATACCTGTTAGTATATAGTAGTATATAGTAATACCTGCTGACTGGGGTTAGTATATAGTAATACCTGCTGACTGGGGTTAGTAACACCTAGTAGTATATAGTAACACCTGCTGACTGGGGTTAGGGTAATACCTAGTATATAGTAACACCTGCTGACTGGGGTTAGTATATAGTAATACCTGCTGACTGGGGTTAGTATATAGTAACACCTGCTGACTGGGGTTAGTATATAGTAACACCTGCTGACTGGGGTTAGTATATAGTAACACCTGCTGACTGGGGTTAGTATATAGTAACACCTGCTGACTGGGGTTAGTATATAGTAACACCTGCTGACTGGGGTTAGTATATAGTAACACCTACTGACTGGGGTTAGTATATAGTAACACCTGCTGACTGGGGTTAGTATATAGTAACACCTGCTGACTGGGGTTAGTATATAGTAACACCTGCTGACTGGGGTTAGTATATAGTAATACCTGCTGACTGGGGTTAGTATATAGTAACACCTACTGACTGGGGTTAGTATATAGTAACACCTGCTGACTGGGGTTAGTATATGGTAACACCTGCTGACTGGGGTTAGTATATAGTAACACCTGCTGACTGGGGTTAGTATATGGTAATACCTGCTGACTGGGGTTAGTATATCGTAATACCTGCTGACTGGGGTTAGTATGTAGTAATACCTGCTGACTGGGGTTAGTATATAGTAATACCTGCTGACTGGGGTTAGTATATAGTAATACCTGCTGACTGGGGTTAGTATATAGTAATACCTGCTGACTTGGGTTAGTATATAGTAACACCTGCTGACTGGGGTTAGTATATAGTAATACCTGCTGACTGGGGTTAGTATATAGTAACACCTGCTGACTGGGGTTAGTATATAGTAATACCTGCTGACTGGGGTTAGTATGTAGTAATACCTGCTGACTGGGGTTACTGACAGATGGTCGAGGGGTTAAAGACAAGTCTACTGGCAGATGGTCGGAGGTTAAAAGACAAGTCTACTGGCAGATGGTCGGGGGTTTAAAGACAAGTCTACTGGCAGATGGTCGGAGGTTAAAAGACAAGTCTACTGGCAGATGGTCAGGGGTTTAAAGACAAGTCTACTGACAGATGGTCGGGGGTTTAAAGACTGGCAGATGGTCGGGGGTTTAAAGACTGGCAGATGGTCAGGGGTTTAAAGACAAGTCTATTGGCAGATGGTCGGGGGTTTAAAGACAAGTCTACTGACAGATGGTCTGGGGTTAAAAGGCAAGTCTACTGGCAGATGGTCAGGGGTTTAAAGACTGGCAGATGGTCGGGGGTTTAAAGACTGGCAGATGGTCAGGGGTTTAAAGACAAGTCTATTGGCAGATGGTTGGGGTTTTAAAGACAAGTCTACTGACAGATGGACGGGGGTTTAAAGACAAGTCTACTGACAGATGGTCGGGGGTTTAAAGACAAGTCTACTGGCAGATGGTCAGGGGTTTAAAGACAAGTCTACTAACAGATGGTCAGGGGTTAAAAGGCAAGTCTACTGGCAGATGGTCAGGGGTTTAAAGACAAGTCTACTGGCAGATGGTCAGGGGTTTAAAGACAAGTCTACTGGCAGATGGTCAGGGGTTTAAAGACAAGTCTACTGGCAGATGGTCGGAGGTTAAAAGACAAGTCTACTGGCAGATGGTCAGGGGTTTAAAGACAAGTCTACTGGCAGATGGTCGGAGGTTAAAAGACAAGTCTACTGGCAGATGGCCGGGGGTTTAAAGACAAGTCTACTGGCAGATGGTCGGAGGTTAAAAGACAAGTCTACTGGCAGATGGTCGAAGGTTAAAAGACAAGTCTACTGGCAGATGGTCGGGGGTTTAAAGACAAGTCTACTGACAGATGGTCGGGGGTTTAAAGACTGGCAGATGGTCGGGGGTTTAAAGACTGGCAGATGGTCGGGGGTTTAAAGACAAGTCTATTGGCAGATGGTCGGGGGTTTAAAGACAAGTCTACTGACAGATGGTCTGGGGTTAAAAGGCAAGTCTACTGGCAGATGGTCAGGGTTTAAAGACTGGCAGATGGTCAAGGGGTTAAAGACAAGTCTACTGGCAGATGGTTGGGGTTTTAAAGACAAGTCTACTGACAGATGGTCGGGGGTTTAAAGACAAGTCTACTGGCAGATGGTCGGGGGTTTAAAGACTGGCAGATGGTCGGGGGTTTAAAGACAAGTCTACTGGCAGATGGTCGGGGGTTTAAAGACAAGTCTACTGGCAGATGGTCGGGTGTTTAAAGACTGGCACATGGTCGGGGGTTAAAAGGCAAGTCTACTGACAGATGGTCGGGGGTTAAAAGGCAAGTCTACTGGCAGATGGTCAGGGGTTTAAAGACAAGTCTACTAACAGATAGTCAGGGGTTAAAAGGCAAGTCTACTGGCAGATGGTCAGGGGTTTAAAGACAAGTCTACTAACAGATGGTCAGGGGTTAAAAGGCAAGGCTACTGGCAGATGGTCAGGGTTTAAAGACAAGTCTACTAACAGATGGTCAGGGGTTAAAAAGGCAAGTCTACTGGCAGATGGTCAGGGGTTTAAAGACAAGTCTACTGGCAGATTGTCGGGGGTTAAAAGGCAAGTCTACTGACAGATGGTCAGGGGCTGGAATCTTATTCAATTCAGATGATTATGATTGGCAAATCCATGAAATCCCAGAAACATATTAACAGAACCAAAATTGATGTAAATACACTTAATGTTGTGATGCCCTGTTTTTCTTCAAATGAGCACCTTAATTAATGCCATATTATTTTAATTTTATTTTGTATGTTATTTGCTTACTAACTAGTGTACATTAGTATTAGCAGTACGACTGGAGAAAGCCTAATGACCAATTAGGGTTGAATCCCTGTCCTTATAACATTCTCAGTACTTAGGCTAGGAAACCAAGTGGTAAGCACTTCTTCTACAGCCAGGCAACCCCCTAAACACACACTACAGTAGACCTGTTGAAACCGCTCCATCAGGAAACCCAGGGGCCCTATTCTGGTCTGGTTGTTTACACTACCTTTATTTCGGTCTCTTTTATAAAGTCTATTTGCTCTTCTGTTAAGTCTACGCATGACAGACCACAATGATAGCCAACCTGAGGTTACTCATAGAGATGGATAGAGGACTCGCTTGGCCCAAAACCTGTTATAGCATGGGCAGGGCTAATCGTCATTGAGGCCTTTCACCATTTCGAAGTAGTCAACTGGGTGGGACTTGCAATAGGTTAGGAAAGGACACAGATAGCCCAAAAAATGTGTAATACGTTGTAATATATTCTAAACGTTCTATGTAACTCAATGTGGAAGGGTCACAGAAGAGGCCATTTTGAAGATAGAAGAGCTCTCTAGTCTATCTCTATGAGTTAGCTTCTCAAAGGGTACGCCCATCTGTGCCTGTGTCCAAGCAGCAGCATTAGGAGGCTCAGATGGTGCTCAGGTCTAATCTGGGATTAACGGGCCGCTCTATCTGCAGATTGGCCAGGGATTTCTCAGGTCTCTCTCAGCTAACTGGGGGTGCTTGGCTTATGTCAGGTCAGGTGTTACTTTGTGTAACGGGCCGTGTGTCCTGTGTCCTAATCACCTAGATCGCTGGCTCATCAAATATCAGGCTGCCAACCCAGAATTGTTGTGATAGTTACAGGAATGTTGAGAGTTACAAAGAGTACAGATGACACTATTGACAGAGAGCATGTTAGATGTCACAGTAGAGGGGCCATGGTCCATCTAGAAAGCTAAAGCGTTACAGACTCAGCTATAGACATTTAAAGGTAATTTCTGATTGAGCAGACATTAAGCAGTGTTTTAGTCTCCGCTAAAGAAAGGAACATTACCTTTAAATTCAATCACGCTGTAAAGCTGAACTTCCGTGATGTGGAATGAATATAGCTGAGGTCTAGATATGTCCAGTACTCAGTTATGTACAGTGTACAGTGTTTTCTTATTTTGGCTCGAAACTCCAACATTTTGGATGTTAAATCAAGCAATGAAAGGAACGGCAGGGTGGCCTGGTGGTTAGAGTGTTGGCCTAGTAACCGAAAGGTTGCGAGTTCAAACCCCTGAGCTGACAAGGTACAAATCTGTCGTTCTGCCCCTGAACAGGCAGTTAACCCAGTGTTCCCAGGCCGTCATTGAAAATAAGAATTTGTTCTTAACTGACTTGCCTGGTTAAATAAAGGTAAAAAATGACTATAACATGAGTGCAGACTATCAGCTTTATTTTGAAGGTATTTTGTAAACCATTTGGAAATTACAGCACTTTTTGTACAAAGTGCCCCCATTTTAGGGAACCAAAAGTATTGGGACAACTTCACATACTGTACGTGTATTAAAGTAGTATTTGGTCCCATATTCACAGCATGGGATGATTACATCAGCTTGTGATTCTACACATTTTTTGGATGAATTTTCTGTTTGTTTTGGTTGTTTCAGATTATTTTGTGCCCAATAGAAATTCATGGTAAATAATGTATTGTGTCATTTTTGGAGTCCCTTTAATTGTAAATAAAAACACAATATGTTTCTAAACACTTCTACATTCATGTGGACACTACCATGACTACAAATAATCCTGAATGAATCTGAAACACAACCAAAACAAACAGCAAATGCATCCAACAAATCTGTAGTCTCAAGATTGATGTAGTCATTCCATGTTTCAAGGCTGTGGGTAACTGGTAAAATGAGTCAGGAGCAGGAGAGCTGAGATGCGGACAGGTATTTAATACAAGATAAAACTAGTATAGACACCATACTATGGTGTGGGAAGAATACCGGTACCACGACATAGACAGGAATAATAACAAAACCCAGCAACAATATACCAGCCTTCAGATACCAGCCGTCAGTCAGATACCAGCCGTCAGATACCAGCCTTCAGATACCAGCCGTCAGTCAGATACCAGCCTTCAGATACCAGCCTTCAGATACCAGCCTTCAGATACCAGCTGTCAGATACCAGCCTTCAGATACCAGCCTTCAGATACCAGCCGTCAGATACCAGCCTTCAGATACCAGCCGTCAGATACCAGCCTTCAGATACCAGCCGTCAGTCAGATACCAGCCTCGATACCAGCCTTCAGATACCAGCCTTCAGGATACCAGCCTTCAGATACCAGCCGCCAGATACCAGCCTCGTGATACCAGCCTTCTTGATACCAGCCGCCAGTCAGATACCAGCTTCAGATACCAGCCTTCAGATACCAGCTCTTCAGATACCAGCTGTCAGATACCAGCCTTCAGATACCAGCCTTCAGATACCAGCTTCAGATACCAGCCGCCAGTCAGATACCAGCCGCCAGATACCAGCCGCCAGATACCAGCCGTCAGATACCAGCAGTCAGATACCAGCTGTCAGGATACCAGCCGCCAGTCAGATACCAGCCTTCAGATACCAGCTTCAGATACCAGCCGCCAGATACCAGCCTTCAGATACCAGCCGCCAGATACCAGCCGTCAGTCAGATACCAGCTGTCAGATACCAGCCTTCAGATACCAGCCTTCAGATACCAGCCGTCAGATACCAGCCTTCAGATACCAGCCGTCAGATACCAGCCTTCAGATACCAGCCTTCAGATACCAGCCGTCAGATACCAGCCGTCAGATACCAGCCTTCAGATACCAGCCTTCAGATACCAGCCGTCAGTCAGATACCAGCCGTCAGATACCAGCCGTCAGATACCAGCCTTCAGATACCAGCCTTCAGATACCAGCCGTCAGATACTAGCCTTCAGATACCAGCCTTCAGATACCAGCCGTCAGATACCAGCCGTCAGTCAGATACCAGCCTTCAGATACCAGCCGTCAGATACCAGCCGTCAGATACCAGCCGTCAGATACCAGCCGTCAGATACCAGCCGTCAGTCAGATACCAGCCTTCAGATACCAGCCGTCAGATACCAGCCGTCAGATACCAGCCGTCAGATACCAGCCGTCAGATACCAGCCGTCAGATACCAGCCTTCAGATACCAGCCGTCAGATACCAGCCGTCAGATACCAGCCGTCAGATACCAGCCTTCAGATACCAGCCTTCAGATAGCAGCCGTCAGATACCAGCCGTCAGATACCAGCCGTCAGATACCAGCCGTCAGATACCAGCCGTCAGATACCAGCCTTCAGATACCAGCCGTCAGATACCAGCCGTCAGTCAGATACCAGCCTTCAGATACCAGCCGTCAGATACCAGCCGTCAGTCAGATACCAGCCTTCAGATACCAGCCGTCAGTCAGATACCAGCCTTCAGATACCAGCCTTCAGATACCAGCCTTCAGATACCAGCCGTCAGATACCAGCCGTCAGTCAGATACCAGCCGTCAGTCAGATACCAGCCGTCAGTCAGATACCAGCCTTCAGATACCAGCCGTCAGATACCAGCCGTCAGTCAGATACCAGCCGTCAGATACCAGCCGTCAGATACCAGCCGTCAGATACCAGCCGTCAGTCAGATACCAGCCGTCAGTCAGATACCAGCCTTCAGATACCAGCCGTCAGATACCAGCCGTCAGTCAGATACCAGCCGTCAGATACCAGCCGTCAGATACCAGCCGTCAGATACCAGCCGTCAGTCAGATACCAGCCTTCAGATACCAGCCGTCAGATACCAGCCTTCAGATACCAGCCGTCAGATACCAGCCTTCAGATACCAGCCGTCAGTCAGATACCAGCCGTCAGTCAGATACCAGCCGTCAGATACCAGCCGTCAGTCAGATACCAGCCTTCAGATACCAGCCGTCAGTCAGATACCAGCCGTCAGTCAGATACCAGCCTTCAGATACCAGCCTTCAGATACCAGCCTTCAGATACCAGCCGTCAGATACCAGCCTTCAGATACCAGCCGTCAGTCAGATACCAGCCGTCAGTCAGATACCAGCCGTCAGTCAGATACCAGCCGTCAGTCAGATACCAGCCGTCAGATACCAGCCGTCAGATACCAGCCTTCAGATACCAGCCGTCAGATACCAGCCTTCAGATACCAGCCGTCAGTCAGATACCAGCCGTCAGTCAGATACCAGCCTTCAGATACCAGCCTTCAGATACCAGCCTTCAGATACCAGCCGTCAGATACCAGCCGCGGTCAGATACCAGCCGCCAGTCAGATACCAGCCTTCAGATACCAGCCGTCAGATACCAGCCTTCAGATACCAGCCGTCAGTCAGATACCAGCCTTCAGATACCAGCCTCAGATACCAGCCGTCAGTCAGATACCAGCCGTCAGTCAGATACCAGCCTTCAGATACCAGCCGTCAGATACCAGCCGTCAGATACCAGCCAGTCAGATACCAGCCGTCAGATACCAGCCGTCAGATACCAGCCAGTCAGATAGCCAGCCGTCAGATACCAGCCGTCAGATACAGTCTTCAGATACCAGCCGTCAGATACCAGCCGTCAGATACCAGCCGTCAGATACCAGCCGTCAGATACCAGCCGTCAGATACCAGCCTTCAGATACCAGCCGCCAGATACCAGCCGTCAGATACCAGCCGTCAGATACCAGTCTTCAGATACCAGCCGTCAGATACCAGCCG